>NC_091453.1:61349568-61649568 GCF_964237555.1 Oryctolagus cuniculus
TACCTCTCTCTAACTCTCTTTCAAATAAATAAAATAAATGTTAAAAAGTACATTTATTAAAAAAAGACCATGGAATAGACTGACTTGGTGATTTAATGATTGATTTAAGTATCCATGCTCTTTTGTTTTTCTTAATTCTGTTGATTTCATTTTGAGGAAGGTAGCAGAATATCTTTAGCTATTCTTTTCATTTTACACACAAGTAAGTAGAAAGAAATGAAATTGTTGAGGATATCAGGACATGCTGGTTTTTTTGTTTTGTTTTGTTTTATTTTTAAAGATTTATTTATTTATTTGAAAGGCAGAGTTACAGAGAGGCAGAGAGAGAGAGAGAGAGAGAATATTTCATTTGCTAGATCACTCCTAAATGGTCACAACAGTTAGAGTTGGGCCAAGCCGAAGCCAGGAGCCAGGAGCTTCTTTGAGCTCACCCACATGGGTGCAGGGACCCAAGGACTTGAGCCATCTTCTACTACTTTCCGGGGGCCATAGCAGAAAACTGGATCAGAAGTGGTGTAGCTGGGACTCGAACTGGCGCCCATATGGGATGCTGGCACTGCAGGCGGCAGCTTTACCCACTACATTACAGCACTGACCCCAAGACATGCTTATTCTAGAATGCGAAAATATGTAGCCAGGATTAGTGATATAATTTCTGAGGTCCTAGTACAAAATATAAATGCGGCATACCTTGTTAAAGCATTTTTAGTGATTTCAAGACTGACACCAGAGCATGAAAACAAGTGAAGAACCTTCTGGATACAGGTCCTTGTGAAATTGTACAGGATTGTGCACCCTTCGATAGCTCAGCTGGTAGAGTGGAGGACAGTAGAGTGAAATTGCACAGGATGCATAACAATAAAGTGGAACCTATATCCAGGATAAAAGATCCTCTCTTCACTGTTTCTTTACTAGGAGAGAGAAAATTTCTTCAGAAGCAACAATGAAGACTCATATTTCCTTGGACAAATTTTTATCACTTTTTGTTAAATCAAACACTGGATACAGAATGGATTACCTTTAAATCATCCAGGCCCAATCTTGGGACTAATGTTTCCAACTGATATAGCTGGGCCTAATGGTATAGTTAGCTTCCCTTGAGATACATGGATACATGTGGGAAGGGAATTAGCTCCTGATAAGAAGAAAGAAAGGGTAATGTATTCTGGATTGGTAACTAACATTTTGTACAATGTTAATAGTTTTCTTTTACTCAAGGTGGGAATTTAAAATTACTTTCTTTTATTTTTGCATAATATAGTAGAATATGTTTAAGAACAAATGTCTATTTCGTAGTTAACTTCAGAAGTTAAGTCATAAAAATTACTTTTCTCTTAGGAAGTCTCATGTTAGTCTCAAAATTCTGTTTAGAATTGAATGTTTATAATTTTCTATTTCATTTTTCACTTAAGGTTCTACTACATTTTTCATTTACTTCTAAGTATGGAAATACATTCAAACTGAGTCAAATAAAAAGTAAGTCATCTCATTAAACTCAAGGCCAAAAATTACATCATGGCCATGCAAAATTAGGAGCAGAGAACCAGAAGGGAAGGCATCTACTTTTAGTGTTTCTCACTTGGCAAGGCCACATTATGTATCTGTGTTAGCTCTGCATATGTGCCACATCCATCACTCTTTTTGTCATCTTGATTTTTCTCTTTACTCCTGGATTTTTATCTAACAATATCTGTTTGAATACGTGTTGGATATGTCATGAAACTACTCCCAGCTCTGATTCACTATTATCTTTTAGCTCAAACAATGTGATGGCTAATTTTAGATTATCAACCTGTCTGCACTGAGAGATATCTAGAGAACTTGCAAAACATTATTTTTCTGGGTGTATCTGTGAGGGAATTCTGAAAGGTGATTGACATTTGAGTTGGTGTATTTTTAAAAATTTATTTATTTATTTGAAAGTCAGAGTTACAGATATATATATATAGAGAGAGAGAGAGCGAGACAGAAAGAGAAATCTTCCATTCACTGATTCACTCCCCAAATGGCCATACTGGCCAGAGTTGAGCTGATGAAGCTAGGAGCCAGGAGCTTCTTCTGGGTCTCTCACATGGGTGTAGGGGTCCAAGCGCTCTGTGTCTGTTTTCCCAGGCACAATAGCAGGGAGCTAGATCGGAAGTGGAGCAGCCAGGAGTCAGTGGGAAAGACTCATCTTCATCATAAAATAAACTGTGGCTGACTGAAAGAGGAAAGGTGAATTCACTGTTTTTTTTTTTAATGTATATTTATTTTCAAGTACTTGAAAGGCAGTCTTTCTCTCTCTCTCTCTCTCTCTCTCTCTCTCACACACACACACACACACATACACACACAGTGGTGGAGAGAGAAAGAAATGAATGAATCTCTTCCATCTGCTAGTTTACTCCCCAAATCTGGCAACAGCTAGGGTGGGCTAGGCCAAAGCCAGGAACCAGAAACTCCACCTGGGTCTCCCATATGGGTGGCAGAGGCCCATGCACTTGAGCCATCATCTGTTTGCCTCCCAAGATGCATTATACCAGAAAACTGGATTGGAAGCAGCTGAACTAACACTCTAATATGAGGTGCAAGTATCCGAAGTGGTGGCTTAACACACTGTGCCACAATGTCCACCTTCCATTCCCTCTTTCTATCCTTTGAGCTGGCATACCCTTCTTCTCTTACCCTTCTGACATAAGAAATCCTGGATCTGTAGCCTTCAGACTCAGATCTGCCCTAGCAGCCCCTGCCCTCCACCCCGCATTTTCAGACCTTTGGACTCAGACTGAGAGTTGCACTATCATTTTCTCTAGTTTTGAGCCCTTTGGATTTGGATTGAGCCACGTTACTGGCCTTGCTAGTTCTCCAGTTTGCAGATTCCCTATTGTGGGGCTTGTATGCTTCCATAATTGTGTGAGCCAATTTCCCTAATAACTAATTCCCCTCTTAACTATCAATCATCTATCTAATTGATTATGTCCCTCTGGATAACCCTGATTAATACAAACATGTACTACAAACTAATTAGATTCTATGTTTAAATTATTAAAAGAGAATCTATGTGATTATTGATTGATGAGTTGATCTTGGGTCATGCATCCGTCCCTGGTCCAAACAGCCGTTACTGAAGGTAGAGGATTTTCAGGTATATTTAATGTTGCCATTTTGGAAGAGCTCCAGCTTGAACAGACAGTAACTTACAACTAGGAAATGGAGAAGGGTTGGTATCAATTCAGTAGCTCTAACTTTCCAATGAATTGTTTTATGTTTCTTTCCAATTAATCTTCAGTCGTCATTGACTTGAGCTTCATTATACTTCTCTCTCCATCTAAACTCTCTATAAAGTGCCTAATGATCTATAAACGTTCATTTAAAAAGATCAGGCAGCCTCACTTTAAAATAACCCTTTGGTAGATAGCCATAAATCTTCTGTGATAATTGACTATTCTCCACTAATTGGTTGAATTTTTTTTTTTTTGTTTTTGAACGTACAAAATCACCACTCATGAGGGCCAGTTTGGATAATTTTCTAGGACTGGATAAGAAACTTTATGAAACCCATTCAATTTGAATTAATAAATATACATTCAGTGTCCAATAAGTGTGCATCATTTTTTCTGGCCTTGTTTCCATCCTTAGTCTGTTGGCACGTATATTTAATTCTAGATTTTGACTTAGGTAAATATAATTTAGAAGAGAACCCATGTGAAAAACTACAATGTGTGTGTGTGTGTGTGTGTGTGTGTATCTGTAGGCACACAGAAGTACTGTAAGAAAACAGTATAGGAGAGTACTGCCAGATCTAAAAGGGGACTGGATCCTGAAACAGAAAACTAGGGAACTGAGATTCTTTTTTCTTTATGTTGCTGGAAACATAAGGGATCTCAAGTCTACTCCTTTCTGCAGAAGTTTATTCTCTCTCCCTCTCTCTCTCTCTCTCTCTCCCCCCATCAGTATTCATTGATTCATATATTGGTTAAACATGGCTAACACAGAGCACCCTAAAGAGATTGCTCAGGGTCTCTGTTTCTTTTCTCAGTTACCAGTAGCTGACTGGTCCAGCCTAGATCAGTAGATTGGGACCATGCACCACCCCTCAGCCAGAGTTGTAACATAGACTTTCTGAAATGTACATAGGTGGAGGTTTTCTAAAAATGGGCTGTGTGTCCATGATAAGATAACTGGTGAAACAAATAACTAATATCATTAAACACCAATCTTTGAAAAAAATGCTGATAAATAATATTGGTAATAGAAGAAAGGAGGATTTCTGTTGCTCACCTTTAGAAAGTGTGCTGCTGCACTATCCTTTTTTTTGTTTGTTTGTTTTTTATTTTTTTTATTTAATTAATGTGAATTTACAAACTTTTGTATTGTTGTGGCTCCCCCTCCCCCCCCGTCCCTCCCACGGCCCTCCCCTCTCCCACTCCCTCTCCCATCCCGCCCTTCATCGAGTTTCATTTTCAATTACCTTCATATACAGAAGATCAACTTAGTATATACTAAGCAAGGATTTCAACAGGCTGCCCTCACACAACCGCACAAGGTATTGTTCGACTAGTAGTGTTGTCTTTAAGTTTCGTAGTACTAACACATTAAGGACACATTAAGATCCTCTGTGGGGAGCCTGTACCCGGTGATTCCCGTTGTTGATTTAACTATTGGCACTCTTATTTATGACATCAGCAACCACCCGAGGCGCTTGCCATGAGCTGTCTAGGCTATGGAAGCCCCTTGAGTTCACTGACTCTGAACTTGTTTAGTCAAGGCCGTATCACAGTGGAGGTTCCTTCCTCCCTTCAGAGAAAGGCGCCTCCCTCCTTGATGGCCTGATCCTTCTGCTGGGGTCTTGTTCACCAGGATCTTTCATTTAGTTTGTTTTTGCCACCGTGTCATGGCTTTCCATGCCTGTGAGACTCTCATGGGCCTTTTAGCCAGATCCGAATGCCCCAAGGGTTGATTCTGAGGCCGGAGGCTGCACTATCCTTAACTAAAGAAAAGTAGCAACTCCAAGACTTCAATGTAAAACGTTTTTGTCTAGTAGTTGGGAGATACTGTGATACTGTGAGCCCTGTACAGACTCCTTACACCATTTTGGTAGTAAATGTATATTTCCTCTGTAGAGAAAGCTATTTACCTTATCTCCAAGCCCTACATACCTTGGATCTACAACCAGCTGTGTAGAGTCCAGTTTAGATTCATGTTCTTGTTTTTCCTGTTCTTTATTAAAAGAGAGAATTATTAATGTGTTGCTATCCTCCTTAGTTCCATAAGAAAGTAAATTATGCTATGAAAAATTATCATGTTAACATCTGGCATCATTTAATTTTTCATGAAATTAGATACTTACATAACTTAATTTTATGTGTACTCTTCATTTCAAGAAATTGTATCCAAAGATTGCAAACCACAATTTATCCACATGTGAATTTTAATTTATATTTACTCCCTCTGTTCTAGGGAATATTTACCTTATATCAGAGCTACAGTCATCTTTTCATAAGGTTGTATTACTGAAAATTATACCTACAAATATGTATATGCAAATCCTATTAGATATGGATCAAAACAACAGCAAAAAGAGAATGACACAAGATAAACTTTACTTCCGTGGGATGAGAGTGTGAGTATGGACAGAGAACAGAGGGATAGGTTTGATTTTATCTTACTAAATTAAGGTGTTACCGGCTGAAATGGTGACAGAAAATGATTCTCATTCTCCAGGCAAATCTTTTAGTGGGTATTGCTTAAAGAAGAGTTCTCCAAGGGGAAGATACGCTCTATCATTTTCACCCCTTTATTATTTTTTCTTCTTCCTTATTCCCTACATTTATACCAAGCAGAACACAGTTATAGTATTCCACTTCATAGAGAAATAAATGTAGCTGGCATTTGACTTCTTCTTTTCCCTGCTTTGAAACCAAGTTGATTTTTATTGTTTTGTACTTTTCCCATGTGTCATGGAGTCAAGAAAATAATTAATTTTCCACAAGATGAGTCAGTTAACCTTGGTCAAGTATATAAGTAACTATTTAGCTGAAGTGGGTAGTCAAAAGTATAGCTTTTTTGCCTTTTAAATAACTTTTCTAATATCCTGTTAATATCTTTCATGAACTTAAATTCCAATACAGTTAATCTATGTTGTTCACTTGGGTTTCTTGGTTGAGTTCTGCATCCCTGGGATGCATTATAGCCTGCTTAGCTTTTAGTTTTGTCTGTTTTCAAGGTTACCAAATGCTGTGTCTTATTTCTGTCTGTCTGACAGAATCCGTTAAATAACAACCAATTTCTCTCTCTGCTCTTGTATATCCTCACTGGTCAGATTCTTTCCCTTTTTCTGCTTTCACTCTGGCTTTTGACAGGACTGCTTTTCAAAGAACTTTTGAGACGTTGCAACTGGACGTTGCTCCGTGATTCCATTAGTGCTTGAGTGTGTGTTGTGAATGCCTTTGCCATCGCCTCCTCATTAGATTAATTTAAGTTAATTGCCATCGCCTCCTCAAAAATCAGCCCATGTACTGCTTCAAATTCTTGTTCATGGCAGTATTTCCAGCAATGGGCATATAATCTGTCAGAAATTAGTTTCAGAAAGGTAGGCAGGGAGGATAAAGAAGGAGGGAGGGAAGAAAGGAAGTATGGAAGGAAGGGGAGAGAGAAAGGGAGGGATGTAGAGGAAAGGACAAAAAGCCTGACTTGGTGAAGCGTGGAAGAGGCCCAAGATGAGATAGAGAACTAGGAGAATTTTAGAAACAGAGAAGGCAGAGGGGTAATCGAAATAGAAATGGTTTAAAAGAAAATGATGTGATTCATTTTATGCTTGTTTAGAAAGTAATTTCTTAATTGAAAAACAGGTGAATATAAATATGCATTTAATTTAATGATATATCTCAATCAGTAAATGGAACATGGATACCTACTTTGCAATGGAGCTCACTAATAAAGTGAACTATAACGTTTCCATTGTAAAACCTTTTTCTTTGTCACTAATAATATTAAAAATTCTTCATAGCAATATTTGTACTTTTAGTACATATATGTTCAAACATATCTGAATATATTTTATAATCTCTAGATCTCCTAAGTATTCCTAGACTGTAAATTAGGAAAAATATTCCAAATATATTAATTATATAATTTGATCATAGCTAATGGCTCTTCCCAGAAAAGGCAAATATACACATTCACACACAAATTTCAGACACCAATTACGTATCTTTTATTAAAGTTGTATATGCTAGAATTGACCTTACTCTAGAAAGATCAAGAGACGTACTTAATTATATGAAACTGCCAAACACCTTATAAACCAAATAAAGATCTTAAAGAATGATCTATTATATAAAAAGACTTTCAGAAAGCAAGAAATCCTTTAAAGTTCAAAATAAGCCTAAGTATGCTAATTGTGATTTAAGAGCAAAAAGTTTCACCAATTGTGAATAAAGAGATCTAAGATTAAAAAAAAAAAAAAACAAAATAACTCAAGAGCTTTGAAACTAAAGGTAAAAATTTGGATATGAGAGTGGAGGCAAGAATAAAAAGGAGTAAGCTGATTTCTGGGTACAGCAGGAAACCCATAATTACTATTTTATTTCTGAAGCTGGTAAAAGACAATATAAGTGTAAAACCTATTCATTTAAGTGGTAAGCTTACTACTGATAGGAATGAAAACACAATGCATACCTTCGAAAAATATGGAGAATGGGGGCAGAATTATACAAAAAAAAAAAAATAAAAACAAAAGAAACTAAAAAACATGTATTTTGAGTTAAGATAAGTAAGGTCATAAATATCACATAATAACCTGAAAGTGAATAACACGTTTATTAAAGAAAAATTAATTTGTGTAATATTAAAAAGAAAATTCAATTCTAGTAGTTTTAGAATAGAATATGTAGCAATATATTTCTAAAAGTTTGAATGTTAAACATAAAAAAGAAGCCAAAAGCAGAATAAAGGTGAATTCATAGACAAAAGTATTTTAAAAGATTTCAAAACTTATTCCTCCTGTATACAGCAGGGTGACTGTAACTAATAATGATACATATTATAAAACAACTAAGACACTAAATTTTAATTGTGTCACCACAAAAAATGGTGGGATGACACATATATATTAATTAACTTGATTAAATCATTCTATATTACACTATGAGAAACAATGACTTGATCAGCCCTTATCATCACTGTTGATGTACAATTTAATACTTTATACCTTTTAGTATTTTTGTTTGTTCTACTTAATACCTTTGGTTGAGCTATATAATTAACACACAATTATTCTTAGGTGTTTAAAGTTAACTGAAAAGTGATCTCTGTTAAATTAAGAGTGGGAATAAGAGAGGGAGGGGATGTACAATTTGGGACATGCTCAATCAGACTTGCCCCAAATGGTGGAGTTAGAAATGTGCCAGGGGATTCCAATTCAATCCCATCAAGGCTGCATGTACCAATGCCACCTCACTAGTGCAAGTGATCAATTTCAGGTCACAATAGACCATAATGATAAGTCTAAGAGTCCAAGGGATGACATAAACAAGACTAGTGTCTGCTAATACTAACTGATAGAATTAAAAAGGGAGAGAACGATCCAACATGGGAAGTGGGATAGACAGCAGACTCATAGAATGGCAGTTGTTCTAAACAGCACTCTGGCCTTGGAATCGGCCCCTAAGGCATTCAGATCTGGCTGAAGAGCCCATGAGAGTATTTTAGGCATGGAAAGCCAAGACACTCTGTCAAAAAAAAAAAAAAAAAAAAAAAAACAAAAAAAAAAACTAAATGAAAGATCTCTGCGAGTGAGATCTCAGTGGAAAGAACAGGCCATCAAAGAAGGAGGTACCTTTCTCTGAAGGGAGGAAAGCACTTCCACTTTGACTATGACCTTGTCAAAATAAGATTAAAGTCGGCAAGCTCAGGGGGCTTCCATGGCCTTGGCAACTCATGACTAGAGCCTGGGGAGATTGCTGTTGCCTTAAATAAGAGTGTCAATTTGTTAAGTCAACAACAGGAGTCACTGTGCATTTACTCCCCAGGTAGGACCTCTGTCCTTAATGTGTAGTTCAATGTGAATTAATGATATGACTAGTGCTCAAACAATATTTGGCAATTTGTGTTTTGTGTGGGGGCAAACTGATGAAATCTTTACTTAATATATACTAAATTGATCTTCTATATATAAAGATAATCAAAAATGAATCTTGATATGAATGGAATGGGAGAGGGAGCGGAAGATGGGAGGGTTGTGGGTGGGTGGGAAGTATGGGGGGGGAAAAGCCATTGTAATCCATAAACTGTACTTTGGAAATTTATATCTACTAAATAAAAGTTAAAAAAAAATCATTCCATATTGTATTCAGATATTAAAATGTAACATTGGGGGCCAGCGCTGTGGCGCAGTAGGTTAATCCTCTGCCTGCAGTGCCGGCATCCCATATGAGCATCGCTTCTAGTCCCGGCTGCTCCTCTTCTGATCCAGCTCTCTGTCGTGGCCTAGGAAAGCAGTAGAAGATGGCCCAAGTCCTTGGGCCCCTGCACCCGCATGGGAGACCAGGAAGAAGCTCCTGGCTCCTGGCTTTGGATTGGCGCAGCTCCAACCATTGCAGCCATTTGGACCAATGGACGGAAGACCTTTCTCTCTGTCTCTCCCTCTCACTATCTATAACTCTACTCTCAATAAATAAATAAAATCTTAAAAAAGTCACATTGTATCACAAAAATATATACATTCATAATATTAATTTTTAAAATATTTTTTAAATTTGAAAGAAAAAGCATAGATTTCTCTGTAAAAATTTTTATGTAAAAATTTTAGGTATTTATGAATCACAATGTGATATTTCGATCCATAAATACATTATGAAATGACTACCATTCTAAATGATGTTGGAAATCATTCCTAATGATGTAAAGATTCTATATTCTTTCATATATCATAATTAGGAGGTACCAAATACAATAATAAAAAATAAGACACATTTATTGAATGTTACTCTATATTAGGTTATTTGTAAATATTTTATTTATTTTTCTAATTTGGTAGAAACTCAACAGGAATCAAAAATAAAAACAGTAAGAGTATGAAATTCTAACATTCACTTTCAATTCTTCCCTGACTCAGCAGACTAATAATAATTATGTCTGTGGAGGTTTTGATAATATATTATTATATTTGCTCAAGTAGATATCCTTATAACTCTACATCCTATAAATATGTAACACAACATCCTCTCTCCCTACCTCTATTGAATATATATAATAATTATCTATCATATCATAAATATCTCAGGATATTCCAAAATATAGAAAGAATTAAAATAAAACCATACTTTCTGACCTCAAGATGTGATAACTACCAATAAATAAATAACAAAAGTATAATTACATAAAACCAAAAAACGTGGAAATAAAAATCTTAATTCTCTCCTCAACTGATAAGTGTTTTAAGCAAGCATAAAATCAAAACAGTAATTGTAATATATCCAGAAAAATAACTTCTAATTAACAATGGCTCTGTTGCCAGCAAAATTTGCAGTATCAAGGCTCTATTTGTTTTCAACTACTGAAATAATTTGTAATGTGTATATCAGCATCCCCTTCCTTCCTATCAGCTTATCTACTTGCCAACTTCTTTCCTATATACTCTTTTTCATTAATCCAGTTTACAAACTGCCCAGGCCATCAGGGGCATGCAAATCTGAAAAGCCACCAAGTATCTGAAAGACATTACATTGAAGAAGCCATGTGTGTCATTTCGTCATTACTAAGGTGGAGCTAGTGTTCACTTCCATAGCACATATACTAAAATAGTGAAGCTGGTAGGTGTTCCCACATCAAACAGTGGGGCTGGACACAAGGTCCATAGCCCAAAAAGAGTGCTGAATTTCTGTTGCATATGCTTAAAAATGCAGAGAGTAATGCTGAACTTAAGGGTCTAGATGTAGATTCTCTAATCATTGAACATATCCAGGTGAACAAATTACCCAAGATGCACCACCATATCTACAGAGCTCATGGACAGATGAACACATACATGAGCTCCCCATGCCAAGTGATAGGATCCTCGCTGAAAAGGAACAAACCGTTCCTAAACCAGAAGAGGAGTTGGCACTGAAGAAAACCATATCCCAGAAGAAACTGAAGAAACAAATCGTATGGCTCAGGAATAAATTCAGTATAAAAGAAATGAAAATTGAAAAAGAAAAATTATTTGAAAGAAAAAGAGACCCTCAGTTTACATTTTATGTGTCTATAAATATGGCATGGGTGTATAACAATATACACAAAATGATTCATGTGAATTATTGCTTGGGTTTAGATTATGCAATACAGACTTTCCCATTTGTCTTATATACAGCCATATGTACAAGTGTATATTTTTGAGTTTTTCTAACAAAGATAATCTATACTTTACATTTAGGAAAAAAAGACTACAACAGCAAAATAACTATGTGAGTGGTGTTGTGTTACATGGAGCTATTTCCTGGAAATAAAGTACAAGTACAATCCCACCTGATAACTATCAGAACAAGAAAGGGTACTCAAGAAAAGCACACTAGGAGTGTGAAAAGAGAATAGAGACTGCAGTAGAGGTTATTTATTTCTTTACAGCTCTAGTCCAGACAAGATATGAAGTACCTGAAAGAGAATGTGCAAGTGTGACAATGGCATCTAACCTACTTGTCACTTGAGCCACATGATTGTAAGACTTGCAGGCAAATGGTGATTAGCAGATGGGATTAGCGAAGCAGGAGGTATTAGGGTCAACTGAGATCTGTATTTCTGTTTACATATCTATTACTGATTTTGTTGCATCACTAAAACTCAGCACATAAAGGATCTACTTTTGAGTGCTTTTCTTTATGTGCCCTCTTTGTCCCCTTTAAGCAGAAAAAATGCTTGGGCTTTCCTTTTAGTACTATAGGACTTTTTTCTGCTAAGATGTTTGAATGCTGTGCAGTGAGCTCTGCTGGGTTGATGGGGCATCAGCTACTACCAAGGAAGAGGCTGACACTACAGCTTGAGAAAGCCCCAGGCGCTGAGCACTTGCCTGGTGGAACTGGTGTGAGTCTAAGAGACAATTGTTCCCTACCACCCAGATCAAGAGTTTTGGCTGAACCTTTGAGGAGACAGACGAAAAACACAGACTATGGCACTGCAGTAAATTTATAAGGAATTTAGTGATTTGGCCCGTGACCTCTCCAACATAATGTTCTGCAGGTCTATCTGGGGGTGATATGTTTCATTAGGAAGCCACAATTATGGGGTCTCATGACAGCCCATGTGAAGGCTGTGTATTCTTTTTGACAACTCATATTCCTACACACTACTCCTTCAAACCACCTCAGGCTGCACTTAGAACAAAAATTTATCATCCAACTATTAACAATAATGGTAGCAATGTTTAGATTTATTTATTATTTATTTATCTGAAAGGGGAGTGGGAGAGAGAGAGAGAGAGAGGAGAGAAATTGAGTGACAGGTTTTCCATCTGCTGATTCCCTGCCAAATTCCTCAAAATCCCATAACAGCCATGGTGGATCAAGAGCCAGGAACTCCACCTGGGTCTCCCATGTGGGTGGCAGGGATCCAAGTACCTGAGCCTTTGTTTACTGCTCTGCAGGGTGGGGACTTGATCCCAGGTATTCCAATATGGGATATTGGCATCCTAAGGGCAACTTAACCTTCTGTGCCACAAAGCTTGCCCCTAATGGCAGCATTTGTCTCAATATTCTAAGAACCCAGGGGTCTCCTTCTTTAATATTTCTAAAGTTATTTTATCCATTTGTTCACTTTTATGTGATCCCAACCCAGATGACTGTAACTGCTAGCACCAGAGACTGAATGAATCAGTAAAGCAGAGATAATTAATAACAGAATATCTAAGGAATGGACTCACGAAGTATACCATGTGATGCTGTCTTAAAATAATACACTGCATTATAGCAGAAATAAACTTTAAATTATTGTTCTCTTTTTGATTTTCTTATCTGGCTACTTCTCTATCAAACCTCATCTTATTTTATTTTGCTTTTGTTTATTTGTTTACTTCCCTCCATTATTTTACATCTGAGGTGTCTTAAGTTCTGGCTTTGGATGATAACTGCTTTTAGAAACTGTAAAGTAGCCGGCGCCGTGGCTCAATAGGCTAATCCTCTGCCTTGCGGCGCCGGCACACTGGGTTCTAGTCCTGTTCGGGGCGCTGGATTCTGTCCCGGTTGCCCCTCTTCCAGGCCAGCTCTCTGCTGTGGCCAGGGAGTGCAGTGGAGGATGGCCCAAGTGCTTGGACCCTGCACCCCATGGGAGACCAGGAGAAGCACCTGGCTCCTGCCTTGGGATCAGCGCGGTGCACCAGCCGCAGCGCGCAAGCAGTGGCGGCCATTGGAGGGTGAACCAAGGGCAAAGAAATACCTTTCTCTCTGTCTCTCTCTCTCACTGTCCACTCTGCCTGTCAAAAAAAAAAAAAAAAAAAAAAAAAAAAAAGAAACTGTAAAGTACTTACAAAAGAACAGTTGCCTAAGATTAAGATTCCAACAAAAAATTTTTTTTAAAATGCAGCGTGTGTATTATGTGGCCAATGTCTTCATTCTAACTTAGTTATGAGACTAAAACCATTCCTCACAGCTGTAATATGCAGACAGAGTTATCTGAGGGGGAGGGAAAGTTGTTTTTCCAGAGAAAGCTGTGATAGGCAAGAAGCATCCATTTTTATTTAAGTCTTCCACTATTAGAGATTTGAGGTCACATGGCATACTTTCTGCTTATAACTGATGTGACTGGAGAATTGGTATTGAATTTATGGCATCAGCAGAACAGAAAGTATGATGTATTTTATGTATGGCAATAAAGTAATGATTTGTTCTAAGAGAATAGAAAAAAAATGCTTCAAAGTTTACTATTCTTAAGGGCCCTGGTGAGCAGGGCCTAACTTCTGCATATTTTCTAGGATGCATAAGTCAGGAGTCAAATATCAGCCTCCATTGGAATTTAAAGGTGAATGCTTAATCAACTCCTAACAATTTTTGCAGGATTGTGAAAGGCAAGTATTATGTAATAAAGGAGTATGATAAGCTTAGCATGTGTGTATTCAGAGATTCACAGTAAGATTACTTTTTCCTGAGTTTTACTTCAGATCTGAAGGATGATTCACTGTGAAAATTAATCACTGGACTTTCAGTGGAAAGACCCTTGACCTAAAGTAAGTAGACCCACATTCTCATCTTTATTATACCCCATGATTCATGTCTTTGGGAAAGTTACTTAATTTTTACTTCAATTTCTGTACCAGGAAAATAGAGTTATTTACTCTGATTTCTAGAATGTCCTTCCAGCTATCTGAATATGGTAGAAGAAAAAAATGAACTTTTGACAGATTCAGGTTTTCATCCTAACTTGCTACATTTTTAGAAATCACCTTAGACCAACTCCTGATTTCTTTGATTCCTAGCTTCTTCTCCTCAATAATATGGTAATAATAGCTAAATCTTAGAACCGTTAGAATTGAATTTCATTAGGCGGCATATGCAAACTGATTGATACAAACAAGGTACTGCATACACACATACTTAATATACACATATATATTTACTTATCTTTATTCTCTTACTCTTTATTATACGAGTTCTTTTTTCTTGAAATGATATGGTGATAATAGTTATATAAATGCCACTTCTGTACTATATTTTACATCGATCATGCAGATGGAAACTCCTACCAATTGGGAATATTTTTCAAGCTAATACTTCCTAAGAACCTAAGTCAAAGAAACCTTTTCAATTGAGCTAATAAAAGCAAAGAACTGACTATAGTGAACAGCTCATTGCAGCACTAATAGAAATTAATTGACTGCCAGACTTCTCTGCACACCCAAAGTAGCATCATCAATACGGTGCCATTGCTTACAATGACAGGCACTATAGGGCATTGGTAATTACAGTCTGAGGACCATGCATATAATTCTAGAGTACATGGGATGACTTGCAATATTTTCAAAAATGCTGTTCTTTTCTTTAGACTTTGATCTCGGTTTTTTTTTTTTTTTAAGATTTGTTTTATTTACTTGAAAGACAGAGTTACAGAGAAAGGTAGAGACAGAGGGAGAGAAGAGAGAGGTCTTCCATCTGCTGGCTCATTCCCCAGATGGCTGCAATGGCTGGAGCCGAGCTGATCCAAAGCCAGAAACTTCTTCTGGATCTCTCGCATGGGTGCAGGGGCCCAAGCATTTGGGCCATCTTCTGCTTCTTTCACAGGTGCATTAGCAGGGAGTTGGATTGGAAACGGAGAAGCTGGAACTTGAACTGGTGCCCATATAGGATGCCGGTGCTGCAGGTTGGGGCTTTAACCTGCTGTACCACAGTGCCAACCCCTGGTATTGGTTTGAAGGCACTTTGTCTAGGAGTCCATTCTTGAGCCACCCACCATATCTGAGTTAGTTGCTCCTCATCTATTCCTAGATAACACCTTATTCTCCATCTCTCTTAACTCACTTTGTTTTCAATGCCTACAAAATTCCCCATAGTCTCCACTATACTCTAAATTCCATAAAGCAAAAGGTCATAATGATCCAATTTACTACTGTTATGGGAAAATGGCGGAGGAGAAATTATTGTTACCTCAGTTTTTTGTTTCACATGGAAGTAGAATTTCCAAGTGGACAGCAAAGAGATTTGAAAGTATTTATTAGAATCAGAGACCTCCAGCTGGAGCAGCATGGAGGGGAGCTTCCAGAGAGGAAAGAACCCAAAAGGCCCTGTAGCATTTGCGTGTTTAAGTATAATTTCGAAGGGAAAAAAAAAAACTTGACAGTCAGATTGGCATTCAGCTACCAGACAGGATAAAATCCAAAGGACCTGATTTACAATTCTCCATCCTGTCTGGCCTGCTCAGGATAAAATAAAAGACCATCCAGAAGGGTGGGGTAGTTAACTTATTTTCACAATAAGCTGTAAGATCAGAAGAGTTCCCTTGCTATTCTCAGAGCAAATTTGGGGATTCCGAAGGCAGGAGGAGGGGCTATTTGTTCTTTTTGTTCTTGCTGAAGATAACATGTTTTTTTTTTTTTTTTTTTTTTTTGTGGAAGGAAGCAGATATTTTACACCCCAAATTCCACTGGGACCTCACTGACTGCCTATTAACCCATCTGACTCCTCACAGTGCTTCATCATCGTGTTTTTAAACATGCATGGGATATAATGCAGTAAAAGAGAAGCTGGAGGAAGAGGATAGTGGTGTGACCTTAAAGTTGAAGAAAACATAAGGGAATATTTGGATTGGTAATCATTTTGAAGGGAAAAGATCAGCCAATTTTCAATTGTTTTCTTTTCATCTAAAAGTTTCTGGAGAAGACTATCACTTTCTCTAAAGGAATCCCAAGGAGTACAGTGGAAAGGACATGAAGCCAGGAGGCTGCAGTAGGGCATCAAGCATGCAGAAGGGATGAGAATGAGGGTGATTTGTCAAACAGTTTCACCTTTCTGAGCTTTAGTTTCCTCATCTATGAATGGAGGATACAGATGAAATATTCTCTCATTTTATTCTAAGAGGCTGTTGTGAGGCTCAGAGAGTATTTAGATGTAAAAGTACTTCAGAACAGTCAAAACTAATGCAAATACAAGCACTCACTCATAATTACATAGGATTATTGAAACAATTACTGTAAAACACATTTAAACCTTGTTAAAACAAGAATGCAACCTGTTAGTATAACTGCAGCCCAGTAATGATCTACAGAGATTATGTAAAGAAAGCTTCCTGATAGTCGAGGAAAGGAGTACTAGAATTTTGAGCTAGAAGGGATAAAAGTGATAAGCAAACAAAAGAATCTATCCATCTTTTCTTAGTGCGCATGGTTCAAAGCCTGATGTTTGATTTCACTGTGCTTTACGTAAGGTTAGGGTGGGGTGCTGGGCCTCGGCTTGGGTTTCCTCCTGCCCCTGCAGGCCATCTTAGAGAGGCCATCTGTGCTGAATTCAAGGGCTACCATGACGGGGGACAGCAGGTAGAACTATTTCACGAAGGTTGCTCCAAAGCCCATGGCAGTGAATGTTCCAGTAGACTTGGGGCTCTGTGGAGTGATGCTGGGCCATAAGGGGCCAGTGCTGGCACCAGGCCCAGTCACATCTGCACCACTTAAAGGTGGTCTGGTTGGTGACAGAGCAAAGAACAAGTAGCTGCCCAAGAGGATGATCAGCACCACAACAAACCCCAACAGCAAGACCATCCTTGGAAAAGTTAGGAACTGGTACTGGGGGCAAAGAAGAGGCAACACATCAGGCACTAGACTGCAACATCCATAGGGCCAGTCCTGGTCCTGCCCACTCACACCCAAGCTACCTCCTCAGCTGACCAACTGCACCTACATCGGAACCACTGGACGGAAATCACAACCATAATCAATAGCCCTGGTGGGGCTGGCACTGAGGTACAGTGAGCTAGGGTGCCACCTTCAACACCAGCATCCCATATCAGAGTGCAGGTTCAAGTCCCAGCGAATCCACTTCCAATCTAGCTCCTGCTAATGCACTTGGGCCCCTGCCACACATGTGGGAGACAAAGATGAAGCTCCAAGCTCCTGGCTTCTGCCTGTACCAGCCCCAGCCTTTGTGGCTATTTGGGGAGTGAACGAGCGGATAGAAAATCAATCTCTATCTTTATCTCTCCGTCATACAAATACATTTTTCAAAACAAGCAAGCAAGCAAACAAATAGAAAACCAACTCTAACAAGTAGCCTAGGTATAACCCTTTGAGCTTGCAGAGGTTTACACTGGAAGGAGAGGGAAAGGTTACTCAGGGAGTGGTAGCTCTCTGAAATACAAGATCTTAGTTCATGCATCAAAATAAAATCCAGGGGTGGGCATTTAGCCTAGAGGCTAAGATGCTCCGTCAGAGTGCCTGAATTAGTCCTGGCACTGGCTCATGACTTCACCTTCCTGCCATGGCTGACCCTGGGAGGCAGTGGTGATGTTTCAGTTGGCTGGGTTCCTGTTACCCATGTGAGAGACCTGGATTGTGTTCCAGGCTACTGGCTCTGGCCCAAGCATAGCCAGCTGTTGTGGGCACTTGGAGAGTGAACAAGTACATGGGAGAGCTCCCTCTCTCTCTCTAATTAATTAATGGGAATTCTCACTCCTGGATGGTGCAGATGCTCAGGAAGCAGTCAAGCAGTTCCTCATATTGTAAACAGAGTTCCTGTGACTCAGCAGTCCCACTCTCCTGTCCACACTCAAAAGAAAGGAAAACTTGCACATGAATGTTCATAGCAGTATTCTAAAAGAGGAAAAACCCAAATGTTCATCAACTGGTGAGAATATGGTATATCCATACAGAATAGTATTCAGCCACAAAAACAAATGAAGGAGCCAATGTTGGGATGCTGCTTGTGTCGCCGCTGGCAGCCCAGATCACAGTGCTAGTTTGCATCCTGGCTGCTTTTTTGGTGATCCAGCTGGCTGCTAATGTGCCTGGGAGGATAACAGATGATGGTTCAGGTGCTTGTGGCCCTACCATCCATGTGGAGAGGTGTTCCTGGCTCCTGGCTTTGGCCTGGACCACCTCAGGCTGTGTGGCCATTCAGGAAGAAGGAGAGGATGGAAGACCTCTCTCCCTCTTTCTCTGTCTCTCTCCTTCTCTGTCACTTGGCCTTTCAAGTAAATAAATCTTAAAAAAAAAAAGAATCTATGCTTCTGATTTTATGAAAACTTGGTTAAAGGTCAGTGCAAGAAATATTTGAAACCTACTCTATGCTAGGGATCATTGTATGTTAAGAAATCTTTAAGAAGCTCACAGTTTAGTGGAAGTGACAGATGGAGAAATCTGACAGAGAATTCATCCATGAGCTCTAATCACCCTGTTATCCTTTTAAACCTTATGGTCACCTGTCTTTTAAAACTCATTTCCATCAGCAAATATGTTCTTTACAACCTTCCAACATTTCAACTGAAAGTGAGAGAGTGGATGATTATTTCTGTACCCATTTGAAGTCATTTAACAGTTAGCAATATGAATAAGGATTGTATTTTAGGAAACTTGGATCTCTTAAAACAGAGAATGAAATCTAAGGCATTCAACTGTCCTTCTTAGTTTATCAGTTTCTACTGCACAAGGGAACGTGTATACTCATCCAGGAAATATGCACATATTTTTCTAAATATATAAAATTCCTTATGAATATCCTATATTTCTGTAAATAAAATATTAAACTAATGAGTTAATGACTGTGAACTGCATTTGTCAGAAACCAAGAGACATGACTTTAAAATTCTAGTTAACCAAATGTTGGTAAAACATAATTTTTTTCTAAACTTTGTTTCACACAAGGTCATTTAAGGTCAGCAAATTATGCACATTTAGAGATAATTAAATGCGACTTTTATTTTCTAAAAGCTGAGAGAGTATAAATATATGCTACAGTGATCAATATTTGTGTTCCTTCCTAAGATTTAACATCAATGGATATGTAGATTGTAGAGATGCAATTGTATACTTCACAATGCTTTGCAAAATCCAAAATATGCTTTTCTTGAGCTCCTAATTTGATTAAAAATAACTTTGGTATTTGAGCTAATTTCATATTTTACCCTCCCAAATCCAGCATATATTTTCCTTTTCCCACACTCCACAGCCCTCTCACTCCAGATTGCAGGCAGTTTTGTTCCAAATGCAAACTTTCCTTTTCTTTTTTCCTCCTAAAATCTTCATAGTAAAAATTTAAAATTTGTTACAGAATATTCAGTGAGTCTCACTGATAACAAATTATTCATGAAATAGAACTGAGAAAAAGAATTCATTCAAAAAGCATGTATTAAGTATTTCATATAGACATGAATTAGGATCCTTGACTTCCTGAAGCTTACATTCTAAAACAATATATCATAAAAGCAAATAGAAAGAGGCTCTGATCTAACCTGAGGAATGTCACATAAGCCTTTGGAGAGCAAGTTTGATTTTAGTCCGACTTTGGGAGACTGCTATGCAATTATTAGCCAAGAGTAGAGATATGAACATTCCGGGGCAAGAAATAACATATGTGACTGATATAGTAATTAAGATGCCAGTTGAGACACCTGAATTTCATATCAGAGTCCCTGGATTTGAATCCCGGCTCTGCCCTCAATTCCACCTTGCTGCTAACACATATGCTGGAAGGCAGCAGGTAATGTATTCAAATACTTTGGTCCCTGCCACACCTAAATGGGAGACCTGGATTGAGTTCTAGATTCTACTGGGCATATCTGAGTAGTGAACCAGCACATGAGAGAACTTTCTCACTCTCTTAAATAAATAAATAAATAAATATTTTTTTAAAAAAGAAAATCAGAATGTGCAGAAGTTCTAAGGAAGGAAGCAATAGAGAAAGTTTGGAAACAAGTCTCATCCACTGGACTGCAGCATAAGAAAATGAAGAAGACGAGATCGGGCGCGTTCAGGGTGGTATGGCCTGTTGAAGTGAAATGGACACTATGAGAAACACTGACTTGATCAGCTCTTGTCCTGACTGTTGATGTACAATGTAATACTTTATCCATTTTAGTATGTTTTCTTTGTTTTGTTCTAGTACTATTGGTTGAACTCTGTAATTAACAAACAATTATTCTTAGGTGTTTAAATTTTAATGAAAAGTGATCCCTGTTAAATATAACAGTGGGAATAAAAGAGGGAGGAGATGTACAATTTGGGACATGCTCAATCAGACTTGCCCCAAATGGTGGAGTTAGAATCATGCCAGGGGATCCCAATACAATCCCATCAAGACTGCATGTACCAATGCCATCTCACTAGTCCAAGTGATCAATTTCAGTTCACAATTGATCACACTGATAGGTCTAAGAGTCAAAGGGATCACACAAACAAGACTAGTGTCTGCTAATACTGATAGAATCAAAAAGGGAGAGAACTATCCATCATGGGAAGAGGGATACACAGCAGACTCATAGAATGGCAGATGTCCTAAATAGTGCTCTGGCCTCAGAATCAGCCCTTAAGGCATTCGGATCTGGCTGAAGAGCCCATGAGAGTATTTCAGGCATGGAAAGCCAAGACACTCTGGAAAAAAGAAAGAAGACTTAAATGAAAGATCTCTGCGAGTGAGATCCCAGTGGAAAGAACAGGCCATCAAAGAAGGAGGTACCTTTCTCTGAAGGGAGGAGAGAACTTCCACTTTGACTAAGACCCTGTTGGAATAAGATTGAAGTCGGCGAACTCAAAAGGTTTCCATAGCCTTGGAAACTCATGACTAGAGCCTAGGGAGATTACTGACGCCATAAACAAGAGTGTCAATTTGTTAAGTCAACAACAGGAGTCACTGTGTACTTACTTCTCATGTGGGATCTGTCCTTAATGTGTTCTCCAATGTGAAGTAAAGCTATAACTAGTACTAACTAGTACTGAAACAGTATTTTACACTTTGTGTTTCTGTGTGGGTGCAAACTGATGAAATCTTTACTTAATATACACTAAATCGATCTTCTGTATATAGAGTATTGAAAATGAATCTTGATGTGAATGGAATGGGAGAGGGAGTGGGAGATGGGAGGGGCGTGAGTGGGAGGGAAATTATGGGGGGGGAAGCCATTGTAATCCATTAACTGTACTTTGGAAATTTATATTTACTAAATAAAAAAAAGAAAATGAAGAAGAATGTAGGAGGAGATAAAGCTAGAGAAGCAGACAAGGGATAGTGACATAGGCTCTTTCGGGATCACATTCCAGAATTTTTTAAAAAAAAAGATTTATTTATCTTTTTGAAAGGCAGAGTTACATAGAGAAAGAGGGAGAGACCTTCCATCTCCTGGTTCACTTCCCAGATGGCTGCAATGGCCAAGGCCGGGCCAAGCCAAAGCCAGGAGCTTCTTCTGGATCTCCCACGTAGCTGGAAGGGGCCCAAGTACTTGGGCCATCTTCTGCTTCTTTCACAACTGCATTAGCAGGGAGCTGGATTGGAAGTGGAGCCTGAACATCTACCAATCTGATCTGCAAACTGTTACAGTTGCACCAATGGGATTCACAATTAATCTAAAAATATCACACACACCAAAGATTAGAGAGAGGTTTTATGAATGGAATTAATAGTGTTGGTGAGCAAAAGTGTATTAAAGCAACACATAACCTTTGCAGTCTTTGCATCATATGGAAAAGCATACTGAGGCCCAAGTAGTCTGTAACAAATGGGGTGAATTTGTATTCCAGCATAGTAACCCTGCTCACCGCTGCTCACCAGTTTTATAGGGGACACTGGGCAGATTTCTAAAATGACCTCCAATAATCTTTTCACCCAAATGTAACCCCCTCTGTTTTAAGTATGGGTGGAACCTGCAAATATAATCAGACGTTCCTCTTGTGATTATGTTGTCGTATAAGATCATCCTAAATGGGCCTGACCTAAGCAAGTCAGCCTCTGACTTCCTTTGTTCGCAGAATGGGAAGTCAGAGAAACATTCTAAAATTGGCCTGGAAGAAAACAAGTATCCGTGTGGTGAACTGCCTTTGGGTCCCACATAAAGGGAAATATTAGCAGCCTCTTTCCAAGAATAGACCCTGAATAGCAGAGAGCAGGAAAATCGGGGCTTCAGTCCCACAACCATGAAAGAATGAATTCTGTCACCAATTAGTGAGTTTGGACCGGAACACTAAGCTCCCAGTAAGAACCACGCCCCAGCAAACAGCTTGATTTCTGACTGGAGAGACTGTGATCAAAGAATTATGCTCTTATTTCTGACCCACGTTACTATTGCTTTAAGGTACTAAATCTGTGACCCTTTTTTAATGCAGCAATAGTAAACTAATACAGATTTTGGCACTTGGCCGTGGGATACTGCCATAACAAATACCTAAAAATCTGGGAGTGGCTTTGGAAGAGGCAAGTGGAGAATGATTAGAATAATTTACAGGAGCATGAGAGAATAAGTCTAGGTTGCCCTGAATACACTGTTAATATGAATATGAAAAGAAAATTAGAAACATGCTGTTAAAAACTGGAAGAAGGCAGATGATTGTTATGTAGTGGCAGAATGTTTAGCAAAATTATTTCCTACGGTTATATAGAAAGTAGAACTCATAAATTATGAACCTGGATATACAAGGGGGCTTTGAATGTTCATGGAAAATGAAATTCAAGGATAATGTGCATTTTTCATGAATTTTTAAGCCCCCTAGTACAGCTAAGGAGATTTCAAGCAACGTGCTGGAGGTGCTACCCAATTTATTCTGCTTGCGTACTGTAACATGAGAAAGGAGAGAGACAAGATGAGGGAAGAATTGCTAAACAAAAATAAATCAGCATCTGGTAATTTAGAAAATTCTTGGCCTCTAAGGTAGCAAAAGGTGCTAAAAGCAAGAAATGACTCCTGAAAAGGTGACATAGAGAAAAGCTGAGTGTATGTCTCTATAACCTTTTATAAAACTCTCAGGAAGATTAAGAGATCAGAGTATTCAGTCATATAAAAATTTCTGGTAGAGTTTGGGGGTATGATTCAGATTCTCTCAATCAAACCAGGGGCCTCTAGGCATCTTAGGAGTATTTTTGCTCAGTCATCTGAGCGAAAGTTAAGTAGATCAGGAATTAGAAAGCTATGTGCACCAGTCTTTTTTTCTAATGGATCGGAACCCTCTACAATTCATGCAGAGCCCATAGGTTCTTGAGTAAATTATGTCAACAGAAACACGGCCAGCTGCTACTGAAAGGTGCAATGAGAATACAAACTAAAAGAAGGCTTTTGGACTCTCAAAATTCTGCTGCAGGAAGCAGGTTAGGGAAAATGCTTGGATACAAAAAAGAAAAAAAAAATGCTATATTTCATGAAAAGGAAGGGTGACTCAGAGGGCAGAATCAACAGCCTAGAGAACAAAACCAGTAACCCAATGAGTCTATGGAAGAGGCCAGAGCAGAAAACCAAGACCCAAGGGAAATTATTTCCAGGCCTTGAAACCTAATCAAGAAAAATCTAATATTTGCCTAGCTGGATTTCCAAACTGCTTGGATACATTTTTTTCCTCCTCCTTTTCTTGTTTTAGAATCATAATGTCTGTAACCATTATCCAATGCTTATCTCACCATTGCATGTTGGGAGTAGTAGGGGAAGATAACTAGTGTCTTTAGTTTTATAGGTTCTCAAATGGACAGAAATTAGATTTAGATGATGACATTTTGGACAAAAGCTGATACTGTGATGAAATGAAAATCTGGGATGAAGCAGACGTATTCTGCATGTGAGAGAGACTCATGGAATCAGAAGGCAGATGCTGATAGGGAGAATCATGTTGTCCCATGATGGTAGTCTTATCATTATATTACATGGCAGAAAGGATTTTACAGATGTAGTTAAGTTTACTAATCAGTTGATCTTAAGAAAGGAGACTACGGGCTGGCACTGTGGCGTAGCAGGTAAAGCTGCCGCCTGCAGTGCCGGCATCCCATATGGGCGCTGGTTCAAGTCCTGGCTACTCCACTTCCGATCCAGCTCTCTTCTATGGCCTGGGAAAGCCTTCACCTGTGTGGAGGATCTGGAAGAAGTTCCTGGCTCCTGGCTTTGGATCAGCACAGTTCTGGCCATTGTGGTCAATTGAGGAGTGAACCAGTGGATGGAAGACCTCTCTGTCTCTCTCTGTGTGTAACTCGGACTTTAAAATTAATAAATCTTCAAAAAAAAGAGAAAGGGAGATTATATGAGTGAGTTTAAGTTAATCATATGAATCCTTTAAAAAGAGAGGGCTTTTTCTTAAAAAAATTTATTTTAAAAGATTTATTTATTTGAAAGAGTTACAGAGAGAGGTAGAGCCAGAGAGAGAGAAAGAGGTTTTCCATTCTGCTGGTTCATTCCCCAAATGACCACACAACGGCCAGAGCTGAGCTGATACGAAGCCAGGAGCCAGGAGCTAGGAGCTTCTTCCAGGTCTCCCACACAGGTGCAGGAGCCCAAGGACTTGGGCCATCTACTACTGCTTTCCCAGGCCATAGCAGAGAGCTGGATTGGAAGAGGAGCAGCTGGGACTTGAACTGGCACCCATATGGGATGCTGGTGTTGCAGGCTGGGATTTAACCCACTGCACCACAGCACCAGGCCCATATTTATTTATTTTCAAAGTCAGAGTTACAGAGAGAGACAGAGACTCTTTTATCTGCTGATTCACTTCCCAGATGGCTGCAATGCCAGTGCTGGGCCAGACCATAGCCAGGAACCTAGAGTTTCTTCTGGTCTCCCACATGGGTGGTAGGGGCCCAGGTACTTGGGCCACCTTCTACTGCTTTCCCAGGAATATTAGCAGGGAGCTGGATCAGAAGTGGAGCAGCTGGGACACAAATCTGCACCCATATGAGATGCCAGTGTCACAGGTTGCGGCTTTACCACCAGCCAGCCCCACAGAGAGCTTTATGACCAATTTGAATGGGTGCAAGCGAGGGACAGAGCAGGGGAGGCTGTCAGAGATTGGAAGCAGAGATTCGAGGATTCACCTCATGAGAGATAATCCATTGCTAGAAATGAAAATGTAAAGAGTCACAAAGAAAGGGTTAGCAAACAGCCTCTAAGAGTTAAACACAATCCCCAGCTTACAGCTCGCAAGGAAACAAGGACTTCCATCCTACAGACAAAGGGAGCTGAGTTCTATCAATTCAAATGAATTTGGAAGTGAATTCCACCCCTAGAGCCTCCAGATAAGAACTCAGTGCAACCTATATCTGAGTATGGCTTTGTAAGACTCTAAACAGGGAATCCATCAGAGTTCATCCAAACTTTGCATCTGTAGAACTGTGAGATAACATGTGTGACGTATGGTTTTGTTTGGAGCTACTGAATTACCGGTCATTTTTTTATGCAGAACCAGTCATGAGAATAGCTTTTTCTTTGGGAGAATAATCAGACTACTGGATTGTCAGAATGTGTGAGCTTCAGTGACAACAGTTTGGAACAGCTATCGGGAAAAGCAGACTACCTGTTGTCTTGAGGACCTGTGCAATGATGCAACCCCTGTGCAATGATGCAACCCCTTCCACTTGGATTGGAGAGTAAGAAGGCAAGCCACTGTCACATATGAAGCAAAGTTCAAGTGCAGCCTATCTTGATCTGAAGCTGAAGTTGATCACCAGAACCAGCTTTTTCATTTTCTAGATGACTTATAATGCACTCCCAGGATAATGTTTGGATATCCTATATATATCTTACCACATTTATCTGAATTTATTACAATACACTCTACTTTTCTTTACATTACTATGTGTGATTTTTCTATGCCCCTAAGTTCAACTATTCCACTTACAGACCAACTCATCTATACTAAACTACTTAAGTTTTCTCCACTTTCCTTTATGATCAAAATTTCTCAAGGCTGGCACTATGGCATAGCAGGTAAAGCTGCTGCCTGCAGTGCTGGCAGCCCATAAGGCACTGGTTCAAGTCCTGGCTGCTCTACTTCCGATTCAACTTTCTGCTGTGACCTGGGAAAGCAGTGGAGGATGCCCAAGTCCTTGGGCCCCTGCACCCACGTGGGAGACCTGGAGGAAGCTCCAGACTCCTGGCTTCAGATTGGCCCAGCTCTAGCTGTTGTGGCCATTTGGAGTGTGAACCAGTGGATGGAAGACCTTTCTCTCTCTCTCTCTCTCTTTCTCTCTCTCTCCCTCTCTCTCGGCCTCTGTCTCTCTGTAACTCTACCTTTCAAATAAATTAATAAATAAATATTTTTTAAAGAAATTCTGTTTATACCAGATCATTCCCATTGGAATGAAAGCATTGTGATAGTTCTGCAATCTTTAAGTAAAATAAAAAAATAATATTCACATCTTCCTGTATCTACTATCCATTTTTTTACCCACCTCATTTATGGCAAAACTTGAACAAATGGTGGATATTTTGCCTTCTAAAAATCCTCTCTTTTCTTGAAGTTATTTTGATAAAAAAATTTGCCCCTACCACTCTTTCCAAGATCAAGTTCATAAAGGACTTCTATAATGTTAAATTCAATAATCACTCTCAATCTTCAGCTTCCTGACATATCAGTAGTACTAACCCAGATAATAAGGTGTTCTCCTCCTTTTTCATTATCCACTGCTCTTCAACCACCTTGTTGTTTGTCCCTCATCTCAATATCAAAATATTGCAGTATTTCAGTGCTATTTGTTTTCCTCTTTTGGAAATGCAGGGGAAAAAAGAGAATAGTAATGTTTTGGAAATGGAGCAGAAAAAGGAGAATACTAATGTAGGGTGAGTTGTCAAGCAAGTTTCCATTGTGTGCTGGAGGAGCTTAATCCCATGGGAATGCTGAGAGACAATGCAGAGTGCACACCTTATTGTTGGCCCACAAAAAGAGCATTGGAAATGAAGGTATTTATCTGTTAATTCTTATCATACAAAGTGCTCTTGATTGGATGCATTAAGTTCTTAGAACTTTTAGTTTTTGTGTATAAGGATAGAATGGATTTTAGTATCCAAAGATAATCCTAAAAAGTAAATAAGAAAGGGAAAGATGTATAGATCTTGACCATTACAAATTTGACTGATATGTGCAACAATGTTAGGTACCAAGGAGATATGGGTAGAGAAACAACAACATCAATTATTCTTATGATGCTGCCTTAAGAACCTTTCCACTGTTGGTTACTATAAAGTCCTTTTGTGATCTAAACAAGTGCCATAGATGTAAATATCTTTCTCATACTGATCCCCCCAAACTTTATATCTATACTTTGGACTTCCGACCTCACCTCTAGTCTTATATATCCAGTTTCAATTTTGATATTTTTAGTTGAATGTCTACTATGCATATCAGACTAATACATCTATACCATATGCTCTTTTTCTCCACAGTAATTCCTTCTTGAAAATTTTCTATATCATTAATATGGTACCACCAAACACCCAGTTGCTCAGCCCCTGGCATTATTCTTGACTTTCTTGTTCATACCCTATATGCTATTCATCATAAAATTTGGTAGTCTCCCAAAATGAGTAGAACCCCCCCAAATAATCAATTTCCTCTTTTGCCACTGCCCCATGTCTGTTCTTGACACTGCAATCAGAATGATATTCTAAAAATATAGGTCAAATCTTATCTCATGCCCTATCCTCCAGCTGTTCCTTATTTCAATCAAAGGAAAGAAAAAAATATTTATACTATTTACAATACCTTACATAATTTTTATCCTCCTGGTCTCAGTACTTCTTACGAAATACAAATTAAAATATGCTTGAGAGGCCAGCGCTGTGGTGCAGCAGGTTAATGCCCTGGACCGCAGTGCCGGCATTCCTTATGGGCAATAGTTCGAGACCCAGCTGCTCCACTTCCGATTCAGCTCTCTGCTGTGGCCTGGGAAAGCAGTAGAAGATGGCCCAAGTCCTTGGCCCCCTTCACCCGTGTAAGAGACCAGGAAGAAGCTCCTGGCTTCTGGCTTCGGATTGACGCAGCTCCAGCCGTTGCGGTCAACTGGGGAGTGAACCAGCAGATGGAAGATTCTCTCTCTCTCTCTCTCTCTCTCTGCCTCTCCTCTCTCTGTGTAACTCTTTCAAATAAATAAATAAATCTTTATAAAAATATGCTTGAGACTACAACTTAGCTTTGAACCCTTATGCAATCCTGCTTCCAAAAGCTATACTTTCTTTCCTAGATTCATCCATACTGCTATGTTCTCCACATATTTTGGTAATAATCATTATCCATATTTACTGTATGATTTTAATATAAACTGCTGTTTTACACTTATACTTTAATTTCAACATAATATTTGTGTACATTCAGGAATTCTTAGAGACCTAGTTATTCAACACCTACAGTTTTCAATTGAAGACAGTGACATTCAGAAAAATCGAGTAACTTCTGTTGATGGAAGGCATCACTTAGAAACCCAGCTTCCCATATCTGCTTTTCTTTTCTTTTCCCTCTTCCATACCAAGTCAATGATAATACATTTATAAAAATAAACACACAGGAAAAAGAAAACAAAGCAAAAACTGAGTCTTAGTAACCCTGTTTTGCAGTTAGAGAGTAAGAAGTTCTAGCGTTCTGCAGCACAATGGGGTAACTGCAGATCACAATGATGTATTACATGCTACACAAAGAACTAGAGGAGAGGAGCTGGTGTGCTCCAAACAGAGAAGGGTAGAGGTGGGGATGCTGAATGCCTGATTTGATCAGTTTAGGGTGTATGCATGAGCTGAAATATTGCCCTGTGCCCCATAAAGGTGTAGAAGTATTACATGTTAATCAAATTCTTTAAAAATTATTTAAAGATATTCATTCTGCTTTTAGCTCTGTGATCAGGAGTTCACTGACAGCATAGTTAAAACAACTTAAAAATCACAAGCAGAAGGAAATAAATAGATTATGTTAAGACAGAGACTGCGTGTAGGTGATAAATTAATGCCAGATTTAGACTTGTTAATGTTTTATTGTATATATGATCAGAAGGCATAACATAAGAGTGTTATTTCTGATGGTGACATTAAAGGAAACAACTAGCTGTATTCTAGCAAATTTTGACCATGTCTAGTAAATTGTTAGGGGTCATGATATGACCCATATTATTCCTGGATCTGTGTCACAACAAAGCCTGTCGAACAAGATTCTTAATACACTATATATGTTTTCTTCAAAAGGTGATTTCCACAAAATCATCCTCATACCACATCTCTGACCAGTGATCATTTGAGCTATAAAAAGTAATCACACTTTATTGCTGAGGCTTTCATTTCTATCAAAAGATTTTATACAGAAACCAAAGTGGTAAATAATTTAGCAGTTGGATAAACTAAAGAGGATTTTGAGCAAGAGCATTCCTTTGCCTCATCCTTTGATGTGGAGAAGAACAGGGATAAGATGAGAATTTAGTCAGTGTAACTTCCTCCATAAATCTATCTATAGTCAGCAGCATAAAATATTTTTTGAAATCCTCTAAACTTTGCAGTCAGGAAAAAATGAAAGGAGAAAAGTATAAAGCAGCAAGAAATTAGATTAACTGTCCCAATGAAAGTTCCCTACAGGGAGAAGAATTTGATTTTTTCACAAACATACTCAGCACTGAGGAAGAAAACAAAGCTACCTGCTTTTATAGTATTCCTGCCTGCTAGGATGGTTTAATGCTCTGCATACCTCACAGCTATCAGTCTTAAGAAAAAAAACTGTTTGAAATATAGTGCATTTGGAGTTAATACCCAGTAATATTCTGAGTGTATCAGGAGGTGGGACAAGGAAGTAATGAAGGAAATTTAAAGAGCAGCGGGTGCTTGATGGTCTTTAGGTAGTTAGCAACCTAATTTAAAAAATTAGCAGGAAGATTTAAACATGAGATGTTGGTTGCCAGTTTTGTAATTTATTGGTTTGCATTTTCCCTTTGCCAGGGTACCAAGCAAGGATGAATAATACATGAATATAAAATGATAGGGCTGACTAGATACCCACAGTATTATTAAGAAGAGTTGAAATTTGAAGTGCTTTTCCCATTCAGAACTTAATAAAATCTTCCTTTTGATGAACAGAAACGGAACAGAACACAACAAACAAATGAACAAAAACAAACCTCTAGGTGTGAGCATTTGGCCTAGTGGTAAAGACACCTGCGACCCTTATCGGACTGCCTGGATTTGAGCCCTGGCTCCTCCACTCCTGATTCTAGCATCCTGATAATGTACACCCTGGGAGACAGCAGGTGGTGGCTCAAGTACTTCAGTCCCTGACACCCATGTGGTAGACCCTGTTTGCCTTCCTGTATCTTGGCTTCAGTGTGGATAGCCCTGGGCTGTTGCAGGCATTTGGGGTGTGAACCAGCAGATGGAAGCATTCTCTCTCTCTCTCTCTCTCTCTCTTTCTCTCTCTCTTTCACTTTTCTTTCTCTGCCTTGCAAATAGACAAAAATGTCTTAAAACAAAAACAACTTCTGGGGTTCACTTTATATGTGTAAGTTAAAAGTTTTGTATAGGCTTTGCAGTAAGTACTCATAAGTATTCCATTTTATTACTTCCTCTCTTACCATTTGATTGATGGCAGAATTCTTAACAGCAATAATTAAAGCCAAAGGGGAAAAATAATCAAATAATATCATTAAACGCTGTGAGAAAAAATAGCTTTTAATCTGGAGTTGAGTGCCCTACAAATTCTATTTCAATAATGATTAAGTTAAACAGTCTTTCATCTAAATAAAAACTAAGACATTTTAACACAAGTAGACCTTTGACTAATGTAAGTTTTAAAGAATGTTATACAAGGAAGAGAAATGACAGGAAGAGAAGTTCTTAACTATAAAACTCAGAAATAAGCAAAGAAATTGTGACTAGATTACGTGTAGATAAATCTAATATTTTTCAATTAAAGATTAGTAATTTTGTAATTTATTTTAATATTGGTTATGAAAAGGATGATCTGCTGTAAAAAATGATGCTGAAACTCATATGGAGACACAGGAGACCTCGAATGGCTAAAGCAATCTTGTACAGCAAAAACAAAGCCAGAGGCATCACAATACCAGATTTCAGGACATACTACAGGGCAGTTGGTGTAGGGGACGATTTCTTGGACAAGACCCGCAAAACACAGGAAACAAAAGCAAAACTGAACAAATGGGACTATATCAAAATCAGAAGCTTTTGCACAGCAAAGAAAATGATCAATAGACTGAAGAGACATCCAATAGAATGGGAAAAAATATTTGCAAACCACTTATTTTACAAAGGATTAATATCCTGAATATATCAGCAACTTAAAAAGCTCAACAACAACAAAAGCCCACAAACCCAGTTGAGAAATGGGCAAAGGACTTCAACAGACAGTTAAAAAGAAATACAAATGGCCAACAAATATATGAAAAAATGTTCAACATCACTGGCCATCAGGGAAATGCAAATCAAAACCATAATGAGGTATCGCCTCACCCCTGTCAGAATGGCTAAAATCCAAAACCTGGAGAGTAACAAATGCTGGTGAGGATGTGCAGAAAGGGAAACACTTGTACACTGTTTGTGGGAATGTAACTTAGTGCAGCCATTGTGGAAAACAGTGTGGAGACTTCTTAAAAAACTAGAAATAGGCTTGCCATATGATCTGACAATCCCACCACTGGGTATATACCCAAAAGACTTGAACACAATGTAGCAAAGGGATACCTGCACCACCATGTTTATGGCAGCAATGTTCACAATACCCAAAATTTGGAACCAACCAATGTATCCATCATCAGATGAATGGATAAAGAAAACGTGGTAGGGGCTGGCACTGTGGCACAGTAGGTTAATCCTCTGCCTGCAGTGCCAGTACCCCATATGGGCACCAGTTCTAGTCTTGGCTGCTCTTCTTCCAATCCAGCTCTCAGCTGTGGCCTGGGAAAGCAGTAGAAGATGTCCAAAGCACTTGGGCCCCTGCACCCACATGGGACCCTGGGAGAAATTCCAGGCTCCTGGCTTCGGATCGGCCCAGCCCCAGCCATTGCAGCCAGTTGGGGAGTGAACCAGAGGATGGAAGACTTTTCTCTCTGTCTCTCCCTCTCACTGTCTGTAACTTTACCTCTCAAATAAATAAAATCTTTAGAAAATAAAAGAAAATGTGGTATATACACACAATGAAATATTATTGAGCTATAAAAAATTAAATTCTACCATTTACAGTAAAATGGACACAACTAGAGGACATTATGTTGAGTGAAATAAGGCAGACCCAGAAAGACAAATACTGCATGTTCTCCCTTATAGGTGGGAGCTAAAATTTAAAAAACAAACAAAAAAGAAAAAAAAGAAAAAAAGAAAAGTCTTTATCAGTATTGCTGCAAATATAGTTTTTTAGTTTATTTTTTGACAGGCAGAGTTAGATAGTGAGAGAGAGAGAGAAACAGGGGGAAAGGTCTTCCTTCCGTTGGCTCACCCCCAAAATGGCTGCTACGGCCGGCACGCTGCACCGATCCGAAGCCAGGTGCTTCCTCCTTGTCTCCCATGCGAGTGTAGGGCTCAAACACTTGGGCCATCCTCCACTGCCTTCCTGGGCCACAGCAGACTGGAAGGACTGGAAGAGGAGCAACTGGGACAGAATCCGGCGCCCCAACTGGGCCTAGAACCCGGAGTACCGGTACCGCAGGTGGAGGAGTAGCCTAGTGAGCTGCGGCACTGACCACAAAAATAGTTTTATAAAACTGGTTTATATGTTTGTGAAACCAATTTTTTTGTTTTATTTAATGCCATTGGTTGAACTCTATAATTAACACACAATTATTCTTAGACATTTAAAATTAACTGAAAAGTGATCCCTGTTAAATTTAAGAGTGGAAATGAGAGGGAGGAGATGTACAGTTTGGCACATGCTCACTCAGACTTACCCCAATGGTGGAGCTAGAAATGTGCCAGGGGATTCCAATTCAATCCCATCAAGGTGGCATGTACCAATGCCATCTTACTTGTTAAAGTGATCAGTTTAAGTTCATAATTGATCAAAATGATAGGATTAAGTGTCAAAGGGATTACATAAATAAGACCAGTGTCTGCAAATAATTGATAGAATTAAAAAGGAGAGAATGATCCCACATGGGAAGCAGGATACACAGCAGACTCATAGAATGGCAGATGTCCTAAACAGCACTCTGGCCTCAGAATCAGCCCTGAAGGCATTCGGATCTGGCTAAAAAGCCCATGAGAGTTTCTCAGGCATGGAAAGCCAAGACACTGTGGCAAAAAAAAAAAAAAAAAAAAAAAAAAAAAAAAAAAAAAAAACCAAAACCTAAATGAAAGATCTCTGTGAGAACCCAATGGAAAGAATGGGCCATCAAAGAAAGCAGTACCTTTCTCTGAAGGGAGGAGAGAACTTCCACATTGACTATGGCCTTGTCTAAATAAGATCGTAGTTGGTGAACTCAAGAGGCTCCCATAGGCTTGGCAGCTCATGACAAGAGCCTCGGGTGATTACCAACGTCATAAATAAGAGTGTAAATTATTAAATCAACAACGGGAGTCACTGTACACCTGCTCCCCACGTAGAACCTCTGTCCTTATTGTGTTGTACTATGTGAATTAACGGTAAAACTACTACTCAAATAGTACTCTATACTTTGTGTGTCTTTGTGGGTGCAGTCTGTTGAAATCTTTACTTAGTATATACTAAGTTAATCTTCTGTATATAAAGATAATTGAAAGTGAATCTTGATGAAGAATGGGATGGGAGAGGGAGTGGAAGATGGGATGGTTGCGGGTGGGAGGGAGGTTATGGGGGGAATAGCCGCTATAATTCAAAAGCTGTACTTTGGAAATTTATATTTATTAAATAAATTTGAAAAAACGAATGTTATACTACTATGGTTTTAATGATCTGAGATTACATTAAAATTTACTGTATATGGATGAAATGATCATGTTCCCTTTCAACTACTATTTATAGCCATTGTCTATATTCCCAGTAAACTAGGGTCTTTTTGCTTTTACTTATTAAACATCTTATTTGATGAAGTACTAAGTCATTTTGCTCTAGTGTAATTTTAAAATATGTTATCTCAAAAACTAAAAAGAAAAAGGGAGAAGGAGAGAGGGTAGGAGGGAGAAAGGAAGGGAATAGCATTATGTTCTTAGAATTATATCTACAAATCATATTTAATCTGTTAAAATAATTTAAAAAATAAATAAAATACACATGCATTTGAAATTTAGGCATAGTCAAGAAATTAATAATTAAAACTTAAAAATATATCTAAATAAAAATGATGGTCTAAATCAAAACAGATGGAATGTAGCAGGTGCAGTTTATAAAGTAAGACCATTGGCTTTAAATACTTATATGATAGAATATGAATCAGCAAAATACTTTTAAAAAATATTTATTTGCAGTCATTTCCAAAATAAAAATTATTCTTAAGACCATAAAACATAGAAAAACAGGTGGTGGGGCCAGCAGTGTGCAGTGGGTTAAGCCAATTCAACTTTTGGATGCTCCAGTTCCAATCCAGCTCTCTGCTAATTTGCCTGGGAAGGCAATAGAAGATGGCCTAAGTACCTGGGCCCCTGTCACCCAGGTGGGAGATCCAGATGGAGTTCCTGGCTCCCAGCTAGGGCTTGGCCCACCCCCAGCAGTTGTGGCCATTTGGGGAATGAACCAGCGGATGGAAGATCTCTCTTTCTTTTTCTCTATTTGCCTTTCAAATAAATAAATAAATAAATATTTCACAAAAAAGAAAAATAGGTAGTGGGCTAGATTAGGGCTGTGGGCCAGGGTTGCTGATCTCTTCAATGAAAGGACGATGAAAAATTAATGAGCTAAGCATTTAGAGAAAACAATAAACAAGTATCAGCTAAAGTAATTTCAATTATTGCTTCTCTGCTTGTCACAATATAGTCACCTTTGGTCTTCTAAGTCTTTATTTGAACTATAATTGAATATCCTTGTCTATTCTCCATGCCTTTTAAGTTATCTTTCCTATTTAGATGTATCCAGGATGAGTTTCTCAGTACAATAATAGACTTCAGTTTATTACTTATTATTATTATTTAAAATACTGTGATTCATTTATTCTATTTTACTATTTTATTGCCAAGTAGTATTATTTATATAACATATTACACATATTTTCCATCTTCATTGTTTTGAAAAATTTATTTATTTGAAAGGCAGAGTTAGAAAGTGGCAGAGGCAGAGAGAGAGAGAGCGAGAGAGGGAGAGAGGGAGAGAGAGATCTTCCATCCTCTGGTTCACTCCCTCCAAAGTCAGGAGCCAGGAGTTTGCTCTGGGTCTCCCACACAGGTACAGGGGCCCAAGGACTTGGGTCATCCTCCATTGCTTACCCAGGCCATAGCAGAGAGCTGAGTCAGATGTGGAACAGCCAGGACTTGAACCAGTGTCCATATGGGATGCCAGCACTGCAGGCAGCGGCCTTATCTGCTATGCCACACACTGGCCCCTACTTTTTATTATTATTATTTGAAAAATTTATATTGATCACTATATATTTTTTTTAATGAAACAAATTTTAACTGTAAAAAATATTTATAAATGTCTTCCCGTTCTTTTTTTTTTTTAAACTTTTATTTAATGCATATAAATTTCCAAAGTACGACTTATGGATTACAATGGCTTCCCCCCCATACCGTCCCTCCCACCCACAACCCTCCCCTTTCCCACTCCCTCTCCCCTTCCATTCACATCAAGATTCATTTTCGATTATCTGCATTTCTCCCATTTCTGATCCATAGGCAACCTAATTTTAAGTATGGCCAATATTGTTGTTGGTATATTTAAAAAAAATTTTTTTAATTAAGATTGAAATTATGGTAGGGTTCACAGATGCCATCTTGACTGAAACTGGACATCCTTTTGTAATCTTCTAAATTTAGACTAAAACTTAGCTGAGCCAATTTACTTTTGGGGGATTAGACTCCTGATAGTAGAATTACTTTGTGTGAATCTAACGGGAAAAACTGAAACATCCTACAGAAATACCCATTGCTTGTTATTGATTTGAGAGTTTCTCCAAGACAGGGTTTCTCTCCTATTCATCTTTATCTCCCTCACAATGAACATCATTTCTAAATGCTCAATAATAAATAAAAGAATGGCTTCTCTCACTGAATCCATCATTAAAACCTTACTTAACCAATGCTACTGATTTGACTATAAATAGAATGGCAGGCTCCTCTTGTCATAAATATATTTATGCTACAAGGAAAAGATTTTATTTCTTTTTTTAAAGATTTTATTTACTTATTTGAGAGGCAGAGTTAAAGACCGAGAGAGGGAGAGACAGAGAGAAAGGTCTTCCATCTGCTGGTTCACTCCCCAGATGGCCACAACGTCTAGAGCTGGGCTGATCCGAAGCCAGGTGCCAGGAACTTCTTCTGGGTCTCCCACGTGGGTGCAGTGACCCATGGACTTGGGCCATCTTGTACTGCTTTCCCAGGCCGTAAGCAGAGAGCTGGATTGGAAGAGGAGCAGCCGGGACACTAACTGGTGCCCATATGGGATGCGGGCACCACAGGTAGAGGCTTAGCCCACTACGTCACAGTGCCAGCCCCAAGGAAAAAGTTTTCGTAATCAAATATATATACATAATGTTGCTGTTAGAAATGCTGAACATGACTTTTGACAGAAGAAATTCAAATAATATGCAACTTTTATAATTCTTCAAAAGAATCACATAAATCCATATTTTATATAGAATCTTTTTTTTTAAAAAAAGTCTGTTAGGACTAGTGTTTTTTTTTTTCTTTTTTCCTTTTTTTGACAGGCAGAGCTAGACAGTGAGAGAGAGAGACAGAGAGAAAAGTCTTCCTTCTGTTGGTTCACCCCCCAAATGGCCGCTACGAAGCCAGAAGCCAGGTGCTTCTCCTGGTCTCCCATGCGGGTGCAGGGCCCAAGCACCTGGGCCATCCTCCACTGCACTCCCGGGCCACAGCAGAGAGCTGGACTGGAAGAGAGGCACCGGGACAGAATCCGGCGCCCCAACCGGGACTAGAACCCGGAGTGCCGGCGCCTCAGGTGGAGGATTAGCCTAGTGAGCCGCGGCGCCGGCCAGACTAGTGCTTTGAAAACAAATATTGAGAACTGATAATATAACAGATTCCTGAAACTCAGATAGTAGAAACTGTATATATTGTGAAATCACTCAAATCTTATTGTCAAGTCTTATTACTCGTGCAACATTGGACAAGTCACTTAAGTTGTCACTATCTCAATTTCCTCATCTATTAGAGGGGATACTTAGAATCACTGCTGGGAGAAGAAACTAATGACGTATCATACCTACAGCACTTAACAATGGCTAAGCACTACATATGCACAGCTTCACAGAAGCAAGTTTCTATACTCTTATTTGCCTCTATTCTTCTCTTTCCACTCAAATTGTATCTCCCCTATAGGTGGAAATTTTTTCTCATTCTGGATATATAAGACAGTGTTAAGGTTTTAGATAGATCAGACCACCAACTAATAGTAATAGTGTACTTTGGTTATAATTTTGCTTTTACCACTGGGACTTAGAGCTCTGCTGGGAGCTTCATGATAAGGAGAGATGATTGGTCAAGATTTGGCCTATTCAAGTAGCTAGCACTGTGGTGCAGCAGGTTGAGGCACCTGCAACTCTAGGATGCCATATGAGCACTGGTTCAAGTCCTAGCTGCTCCTCTTCTGATCCAGCTCCCTACTAATGCACCTGGGAAGGCAATGGAAGATGGCCTAAGTACTTGGGCCCCTGCTACCCATGTGGAAGACCCATATGAAACTTCTGGCTCTTGGCTTCAGCCTGGCCCAGCCCTGGATGTTGTGGTTATTGGAGGAATGAACAAGTGGATAGAGAGTCTGTCTCTCTCTCTCTCTCTCTCTCTCTCCCTGAGTAACTCTGCCTTTCAAATAAAGAAATAGATCTTTAAAAAAAAGATTTGGCATATTCTCTTTATTCCAGCAAAAATAAGTACTTTCAAAACCTTACCTTGAGTTCTAATACCTGACATTTAGATTAACAATAAATGGTAGCTGTTGTTATTTAAGTTTTTGATTATGCATATTTATATGTCTAAAAATCATTTCACACTTTTTTTTTACCTCATTGCTACAATACCACATATAAATTAGTTACTGAATTGGGAAACAATTTTTAAAACCTTCATATATATACCAGAAGACTAGAGCCTAAGACTCATAATAGATATCATCTTTATAATTTTTTAAAGCTGTGGCATTATTTTTACATATTTCTTCCCAATCTTTTAAATGAATAATGACTTCTCTAAGTACCATTCAAAGACTTAAGAGGTTTGTATACTTTTTGTGCACTGATGTAAGGAATTTGGGTGTGTACAATTAGAGTACCTTTTTTTTTTTTTAATCTATAGTGATTGCTTCCAAGAACTTGAAGTTGGGACAGTGATTTGGCACAGTGGGTTAAGTCGCTACTTTTGATACCAGCATCTCATATATGAGTGCCAGTTGAAGTTTTGGTTGCTCCGCTTCTACAGTGGAAAATGGTCCATGTACTTGGGCACCACCCATGAAAGAAACCTGGAAGGAGTTCCTGGCTCCTGGCTTTGACCTGGCCTAGCCCTGGCTGTTGCAGCCATTTGGGACGTGAACTAACAGATGGAAGATTCTCTCTCTCTCTCTCTCTCTCTCTCTCTCTCTCTCTCCTGCTCCTCCCTCTCCCTCTCTCACATTCTGCCTTTCACATAAAGAAATACAGCTTTAAGAATTAGAAGTGATTAGGGAGAAAGGTTTCATTTCTGCATCTTGCCACCTCAATCCTATAAAATAAAACAAATGGCAGGCTATATTCTGCCACATTTACACGTCATATGTCAGCAAGCACACTGCAAATGTCAGGGAAATGCATCTGAGCCCTTTGTCCTTTTAAGTTTTCTGATATCACCTTGTCTGTTTGGAGCATTATGATTATCTTAGGGTTTTCCACAGGTACAGAACTAATAGATTATATAGACATACATAGACAGATGAGGTGTAATTGATTGTGGGAACTGGCTCACACAATTATGGAGGCAGGGAACAGGTCATCTGTAAGCTGAAGAACATGGTAGAACGGTAACATGGTTCAGTCCAAGTCCAAAGGCCTCAGAAGCAGATGAGCTGATGATGTAACTCATGATCTGAGGCTGAAAGCCTGAGAACCCCAGAGGGCAAGCAGTACAAGTCCTGGAGTCAAAAGGCCAGCGAATCTGGGATGGTGACAGAGAAGAGTGGCCCGGCTCTAGAAGACAGAGAGGATGACTCCATCTTTCCTCCGCCTTTCTGTTATATCCAGGCCCTCAGTCAACTGGATGGTGTCTGCCCAGAGTGGATGAAGATGGATCTTATTCACTCAGTGCACCAAATCAAATGCTAATATCTTCTGAAAATACTCTCACAAATATAAGCATCTGGAGACCAAGATGAAGTTGCTGGCTGCTGGCTTCAGTCTGGACCAGCCCCAGCCATTGCTGCCATTTGGAGAGTGAACTAGCAAATGGAAGACATTCCCTCTCTCTATCTCCCCACCCCCAACACCTCTCTGTCACTTTGTCTTTCAAATAAATAAATAAATTTCTTAAAAAAGAATTAAGACAATTGTGAGAGGAGGTGACCCTTGACAAAGACATGACAAAATACACTTATTTAGTATTATAATGCAGAGTTTGTATGAGTACATTCCTCAGTCCATCTACATTAGAATCATCTGTGGCATTATACAATACAGATTCCTGTTTTATACACCAGGCATGTTCAATCAGAATCTCAGAGAGCAAGAGCTCATTATTTTTAACAAGCAGCCCAAATTTTGAATGTATACCTAAGTTTGAGAATCATAATAATCAACAGTAGTTTAGTGTTGAAAATTAACCCCAAGGGTAGGTGTTAGGCACAGCAGTTTTATCACCATTTGGTATGCTCACATCCAATATCAGAGTATTAGTTTGAGTTAGAGCTGCTCTTGCTTTGGCTCTAGCTTCCGGCTATTGGGCATCCTAGGAGGCAGCATATAATGGCCAACATGCTAGAGTTCCTGCCACCCATGTGTGAGACCTGGATAGAGTTCTAGGCTCCTGGCTTCAGCCTAGCACAGCCCCAGCTGTTGTGGCCATTTGGGGAGCGAACCAGTGGATGGAAGATCTCTTTCTGTCTCACTTTCTCTCTCTTTGCCTTTCCAATAAAAAATGAACATTTTAAAAAGAAAAAAATATTAACCCTTGTTTTAAAATGCTGCGGTTCCTCTTCTTGCTATGGTTTATTTTTAATGTTGCCTTTAATAGATCTTTAACTTAAAAGAAGGCTACCATTCTGGCTCACCATAACTACAGTCATCAAAGGAAGTGTTGTGACAGCCTCTTATTTACATCAGCCTCAAATGTGAGGAATGTGGCATGTCCTTGTGGGGAGCAACTCGGACTAGACTAAGTTACTAGCATTAAGACTTATTCTATGCATCTGCTCTCCCACAATATGGCGCTGGGAGAGGAGGAAACAGCTTCTACACAGCTGCCTCCAGTTCAACCAATAAACTGTAGGACCTGCTCCTGATTGGAGGAGAGCAGCGTACTCGGCATCTGGGTAGCAGAGTTGGGATTGGTGGAAGAGGACTATAAAGGAGGAGAGAGACAACATGCACCAAGAACATCTAGCTGAAGGAACACCTGAAGGAACACCTGTGCAGCCCGTGAGAGAGCTGGCCGGCGGTGTGCCGCTCCCCTGCGGAAGTGGGGAAAGTGGCAGGGGGAACCGCCCTTCCACGGAGGTGGAAGGGACGGTAGCCAACCCGGGAAGAATCAGCAGCAAACCCGGGGAGGGCCGAGCAGATGAAAGAACAGTGCAGGGTCCTGTGTCGTTCCTCCACGAAGAGGGGGAGCGACATAATGGTGCCGTGACTCGGATATGAAGCCTAGGCAGGGCTTAGTGTCGTTCCTCCGCGAAGAGGGGGAGCGACAGTCCTCTCTAGCAAAAATCACACTGCTACCCCACCAATGTAGCCTCTGTTGAGGACTGCAAATCTGAGACGAATTCTTTAAGGACTCCCTAGGGATTTGCACTTTGCTTGGTTAAAGTATGATTTGCTTGCAGGCTTTCTGATAGAAGTGCCCTGACTGGATGAAACACAGGTACATTTTGATGAGAGATGAACAGATAGAAAGATCTAAAACATTATATCATTTCATATGGAAAACCAGAAAAATCATGACATCACACATCTGTGTATGGTTATATTTGTGATAAGGGCAGAGGTGCCAAAAGCCAAATAAACAGGACAGTGGGAACCACGAAAAGAAAAGATAACAATAAAACAAAATTAAAAGTTGTGAGGTAATACTAAGGAACCCATCATGCTTATCCAAAATGCTGACTCAGCTTCATGTAGCCCTACATTTTGTTTTCATTTGGAACCTAGACAAGTCTTCTAGCTATTTAAAATGTTTTTGGATAGTTCTATACATTTGTAATTGACATGTGACAGCTTTAAATGTGAATTTGAAAAAGGGAACTAAGACGATATACCAACATGGTCTATTATGTTCAGGGCCATATGAAATCATTCAAGTTACCCTTTGTAAATGTGGAACATTTTGTCTTAGATTAGGTTAGATTAGATTGTGCTTATAGGATAGTTCAGTTGAATGGCAGGTAAAACCAAGCATTAAGGGTTGCATACCATTGCAATCTGTTCTTTTCAAGAGGTTTAGAAAAGCTTCGTATTTCTCTGAATCAGGAAAACTATTAAACTTATTTAAAGAGACTTTGAGAACTCTCAGTTGCATATTTCAAGCCAGAAATATAATATGCTCCTTGCTGATAAAATTGCCGAAATAACTCCTAAAAGCACTATACCCTCTTGGAAATCCCAGCTGATGCACATATATACACCATCATTTTTCTTCCCAAAAGTTATGTAGCAGAATTTAGAAGCACTGACAAGGAGAATGTCTGTTTAGGTACATTATGCTTCCATATTTGGTATTCTATCCACTCTGAGCTGTTAAAATTAACCAGTGATTAATTATTTGTTTGTGATTAACCCTGTGCTCTGCACACTTACAGCAACTGAAAGAAGGGCTGGAGTCAGAGTTACAACCTAGGACTAAAGAAGCATAAGATTAGCTCACTGCCATGGAGGAGTTTACTATCAGGTTGATGAGAAGAGACATGCAGAAATAAATCATATTCAGAAAGGCCATATGATTGTTAGTCATTTTTATAGTATGAGATGTTTTCAAATACTTCATCGAAATGCATATTATGAAACATACTATGAACAGATTTCAAAATTTTTCACAAAACAATAAAATTTTTAACTCCACTTTTCTATAAATTTTGTAAATCTGTATGAATTCTTAAATGCTAGAGATCACTCCCAAATCTGGTTGGAGGAAACGTTATGAAACCCCCAAAACCTGGTCCAATCTCCCTACATACAGCAAACCAATTACTGATACTGAGGTGGTAGAATAAAATAGGTACTTATTGTAAAGTACTAAGCAAGGAGCCTGGCAACTATCACTTAATTCCTGGACTCATTGAGAGGTTAGGGGTAAAGATTCTTTTACACTGAAGTTGGGGTTGAGAGGTGAATGTTCAGTTCATGTCCAAGTCCCTGGCTGGTCTTTTTTTTTAAGATTTATTGATTTATATGAAAGTCAAGAGTCACACAGAGAGAAGGAGAGGCAGAGAGAGAGAGAGAGAGAGAGAGAGAGGTCTTCCATCTGCTGGTTTACTCCCCAACTGGCCACAATGGCCGGAGCTGTGCCAATCCGAAGCCAGGAGCTTCCTCCCAGTCTCCCACATGGGTGCAGGAGTCCAAGGACTTGGGGCCATCTTCTACTGCTTTCCCAGACCATAGCAGAGAGCTGGATCGGAAGTGGAACAGCTGGGACTAGAACTGGTGCCCATATGGGATGACGGCACTGTAGGCGGTGGCTTAACCCGCTATGCCACAGTGCCAGCCCCCTTGGTTGGTCTTTAATGCCTATGGCTTTCCTTCGATTGGACTGCGATACTTTGTTCGAGAATTATGATGGCAAAGTGGGCTCAAGTCGATCTAGTGGCTATATGCAAGTGGTAGTTACTTTCTGATTGAGGCCTTCTGGAAAAGAAACCCCTCAAGAAAAGACTAAACATCAAGATGATATCTATAGGAGAGATGAATGAGCTCATGAGTCTTGTGTTCAGATCACATGCAGAACTGACTACAGCACTCTCTTAACTCAGTGAGCTAATTTTAGTAAAAGCGGAGCAAGGAAACTTTAAGATAAGGAAGGAGGCTGGGAGACCATGGGAGACTCAACCTGATGGTATCCAGCACCTGCATTAAAGCACTATACAGAGGCTTGGTTTTATAAGTGCTGCAGGAAGGCAGCGAAGGGATCAAGTAGGCTGAAGTAGTCCCAGCAAGCTTTGCAGGAGAGATGGGGTTCTTCTGTAAAAACTCAGAGGGCTTCCATAGCCTTGGAAACTCATGACTGGAGCATAGGGAGATTACTGATGCCATAGACAGGAGTGTCAATTGGTAAAGTCAACAACAGGAGTCACTGTGCACTTACTCCTCATGTAGGATCTCTGTCCTTAGTGTGCTGTACATTGAGATTTAATGCTATAACGAGTACTCAAACAGTATATTTCACTTTGTGTTTCTATGGGGGTGCAAACTGTTGAAATCTTTACTTAATGCATACTAAACTGATCTTCTGTAAAAAAAGAAATTATCAATTCCCAACTTGACTCTCACTGGGATTAAACATGACAATAGGTCTGATCTGATTTCATCATCATTTAAAAAAAAATCATCTATTATTTTTCACTTTATGTTTCTGTGTGGGAGCAAACTGTTGAAATCCATACTTAATGTATACTAAGCTGATCTTCTGTATATTAAGATAATCGAAAATGAATCTTGATGTGAATGGAAGGGGAGAGGGAGTGGGAAAGGGGAGGGTTGTGGGTGGGAGGGACGGTATGGGGGGGAAGCCATTGTAATCCATAAGCCGTACTTTGGAAATTTATATTCATTAAATAAAAGTTAAAAAAAAAAGGATGAAGGAAATTTGAATAGGAAAGAAAAAGAGGGAGCACACTAGCCAAGAAGAGGATGAACAGAGTTGCAGAGAAATGACATGCCTGCAATATTGTTTTTAGAAGCCACAGGAAGATAGAGTGAGGCTCTTCAGTGGTGAAAGAAATATAATTTTCTTTTGTTTCCAACATTTGACAAATCATTATCAGTTACTATAATGTCTTACTATTATTCATTCTTAGTGAATATGGACTTAGCAAGCATAGGGACACTAGAGAGAGAAAGAGAGAGACAGTCATATTGCTGCTCACTTGAAAAGGGCAGACGCAGAAGAGGAAATTGGTTAAGGAATATTGATAATGCCAAAATGTCATGACATTATTAGAATTAGAAGTCTGGCTTGAACCATATGAGCAAGCTATTGCAAATTATTATAAACCTCAGAGATTTTGAATTCATACCTAATTACTCTGCAGCAGAATTAAATTCCCTCATCAGGAATATTTTTTCTGGTTATTTCTCAATTTCAAAACATCACTCTTTATTTCTCCTTTTTTCTATCATCAAATTTATGAAAGCCTTTTATGTTGTCTTGCTATTTCATCTTCCTTCAATTGATTCTCAAATCATTGTAACCTATACTTGGTTCTCACCACAATACTAAAACTTCTTTTCATTGAGTGCATGATTATATCCTGTCAGACTCAATGATGTCTTCTAAATACCAATCTAAACTGTTTTGATACTCACGGGGATATGATGCTCTTCACCATATCTCTATTCTTAAAACTCTCCCTTTTTTAGCTTACCATAACTTACATCTGTTTTTCTTCTATTGCTCTTTATAGGGTTATAAACTTTATTCTTCAGCCTGCCTTATTTATGTATTTATGCTCTGGATAATTTCATCACAAAACAGTGAAACAGTTAAGAAAACAATTTGTCAGCCCATGCTCACCTCGCCTACAAATTTGTTCTCCTTCCAAAAATCCTTATCTTAATCACAATAACATTCATTTGTATACCCAAGCAAGAAATCCCAAATTAGCCTAACACTTTTAATTACATTGTTATGGTGGTCTATAAAGTCTCACTCTAAATTCTTCTCTAGTGTACCTTCCCATCTCTCCAGAGACCCTTACTGAAGGTTCTCATCACCTTTGGCCTGGATTAGCTAGTGAACTTTCACTGATCCTCTGCTTTTAGTCTCTTTACTTCTCCTGTATGGCTTCCTCTACGCCCCCCAAATTAAGTCTGATCGTGTCATTCCCCAGATTATAGTGCTTCAGTCCTCAGTGATGACAGGGTAATTTTCGAATTCATTAGCATAGCTTTCAAGGTACTTTTTCTGTCAATATCTATGAGTTTATTAATCCCTTCTCTTTGAAATATATTCTGCATTTAGCTGCCAAAAAACCAAAACACCTCCAATTGATTTCCTCCCATCTCACTAATCACTTCTGCATAGTCTTTGCTTAATCTTTTCTTGATGGTCTTATTTCTCTCATCTTCCTGACAAGAGGAATATCCCAGAACTCAATCTTCAGACCTGTTTCCTCTCAGAATGATTTCTGTATCTTCAACTTCTTCACTTCTTTACCCCCAACTCTCACCTTTTCAGTAAATCCTTAAAAATAAGATATTAGACCTTCAAGGAGGATGGGAATTTCAGTAGGAAATGAACATATCAAATTTCACTCCCTCCAGTGGGAGTGATATGTTAATTTAAAGTAATTTCTGCATAGTGAAAGTATGACTCCAGTGGGAGTCAAATACCATCTTAACAGATATTCCTATGGAGACTGTCAGGACTCTGCAAATAAAGTAGATATAATATTTATTGATCACCTACTAGAAAATGTGCATTATATACAACAGGTGCTGTGGCACAATGGGTTAAAGCCCCTGCCTATAGTGCCAACATCCTATATGGGTGCTGGTTCGAGTCCCGGCTGCTCCAACTCTGATCCAGCTCCCTGCTAATGTGTCTGGAAAGCAGCAGAGGATGGCCCAAGTGCTTTGGCCACTGTCACCCACGTGGGAGACCTGGATGGAGTTCCAGGCTCTTGGCTTCAGATAGGCTCAGTTCTAGGTGTTGTAGCCATTTGTGGAGTGATCCAGCAGATGTAAGACCTCTCTCTCTCTCAGCCTCTACCTCTCTCTGTAACTCTGTATTTCAAATAAATAAAATAAGTCTTTAAAAAAATAAAAAAGAAAATGTGCATTATAGTATATAGTTAACAGACATTGGCCTCTCCTATCTTTCCCAAACAAGCATTTGATTAAATGTATTCTTAGTGGGCTTTCATATACTGTGTTCATATATTAAAATATACAGGATTTTCCTTTCTGACAGCAAATCAACTTAATTTTGTCCAAGATGATTCCCTAATCTTTTAGAAATTTGCTACTATTTTACAATAACTTATAGAGCTTCCAAACAAGTGGTGAAATATACACTGTTTATTGACATAATGCCTGGCATTACAGACTTATACACAATGCAAATATGATTGCATATTAAAGCATATTATGAGTTTGGTTCTTTTAAGTTTGTTTATGGAAAGACAGAGTGAGGATAAGACAGGGAGATCTTCCATCTGCTTATTTACTTCACAAATACCTGTAATAGCTGGGGCTGAGCAAAGCTTAAGTCAGGAACCAGGAATTCCAGACAGGTAGGTCTCCCATGCGCATTAACAGGAAGGTGGATTGGAAGCATGGAGTAGCCAGAAATGGAACTAGGCGCTTCGATACAGAATGCAGTGACTTAACCTGCTGCACCACAACACCCATCCATGAGTTTGACTTTTCAATTCACTTTATAATTAACTAAAACGTGGTAGATGTTACAGAAATAGCAATTAAGAATAAAATGTCTAATACATATAAGCAATGCTTTTAGAATCAATTGTTTTCTTATGGGGAGAAATGAGTATATTTTCTTCATCTTATAGAAACGAAACAGAATTTCAGAGTTCCTGTAACTTGTTAAAAGCATACAGCTAGTTAGTGGCAGACTAAAGATTCCAATTTGGCTCTGCCTAAAATCTAGTGTCTATCTAAACTACACTATTATAGTACAGGAAGGGCAGCATTAGCCACATTATCTGTAGGTTGTGAGTTTGAGTTTGCTTGGACAAAATACTTTCACTATGCAAAAATTACTTTAAATTAACATCTCTCTTCCCCTTTTTCCCTCCCTCCTTCTCTTTCATTTCTCCTTCCCTTTTTCCATTATACTTCTTTCCATTTTTCCATCACCCATTTATTTATCTGTATATTTATTTTATAGGCACAGTGTGCTCTAGTGTGGAATATTTCAATTATTTTGTTTAGATAGGAAAAATCTTTGGTCAAAGGAAGAGCTCTTCAAAAATTTAACCATAAAAGAGATTAAAAGCATGCACCTGATTGAAATTAGAGTTTGAGTGGCTTAAAATAATTTATTTATTATAATTACAAGTACATATCAAAGTTTTATTTCAACCTTACCAAGGAAGAGACCTCAAACATACCAATTCAAAAATAATCTCCTAATAAGAACATTCTATAAGAAAATAGAATGCTTAGAAAAAATTATTAAATTGAATACAAGAAAAACTCTTATTGCTTAGAGATTAGTTGATACCTAATTGACTTTCAGCTGGTAGTCAGCTGGGTGAGGCAGGAACCAGCAAATCTACCCTTAACATTAGCAGGACTGGAGCCATGAATAAAGATGGAGGTCTACAAACCAATTCTAAACATACAAAAGTTACAAGTTAAGCTAACTGTTTGAAAAAATGTTTTGAAAACATATATTTTCATAAAGATCTGAAAGATTAGATTCTATCTCAGAATTTTCAGATTCCTCAGAGTTCTGTACCAAAAGTTGGCAATTCCAAGAGAGCTATCCATGAACTCTCCCCTCTGTCCCACCTCTGGCTTCTCTGTACCTCAAGGAGTCTCCCAGGCAGATGTGTAGATACCCCAGCTTGCATGTCTAAACCCTGTTCACACCTCCACCTTTGCCTTCAGCTACCTTTTGGGTAAATTTCAGATCTGGTAATGTGCACAGCTGGTAGAATCAGAAGATATTGGGTAGACTCAGGGAAAATTTTTATGGAAGTTTTGAAAATAGACTCAGATGGGCCAGCACTGTGGCACAGAAGGTTAAGCCTCTACCTGTGGTGCCAGCATCCCATATGGGTGCCGGTTCAAGTCCTAGCTGCTCCACTTCTGATCCAGCTCCCTGCTAATGTGCCTGGGAAAGCAGTGGTAGATGACCCAAGTGCTTGTGGGAGATCTGGAAGAAGCTCCTAACTCCTGGCTTCGGATTGGCTCAGTTCCAGCCACTGTGGCCATTTGGGGAATGAGCCAGTGTATGGAAGACCTCTCTCCCTCTCTCCTTCTCTGTGTCTGCAACTCAGCCTCTCAAATAAATAAATTAATAAAAAAAATGAAAACAGATTCAGAGTCATTTGGGCAGAGAATAAGCCAGATTCTAGTTATTGAAGAGGAATTACAATCTGTGGTTCACAACTGAGTCTATGAAATAAACTAAAAGCAGGCATATTAATACAAGAACTGATGTCCAAATTTATTATCTAAGTGATAGTGTCACTAAAGAAAATTAGACACTCCAAAATCATGTGATATATACCCTTTTCATGGAGAAGAGGAGCTATATGCAAATTAGGGAAGAATAAATGATTTGGGGGAAAGATGAATGGGCCTTTAGAAAAATAGAGGATATTTTGCAATAGTTTGGATGTGATGATGTCTTCCTCTCTTGTGAAAAGAGTTCAGTTCTTTTGTTGATGAAAATTCCTGGGAGGGGGTTGGTGAAGGTCAAGTTCCTTTTGGAGGATTTGTCTTTAGGCACATAAGGAGAGCTCAGAAAAAGACTTTCCTGTATTTTCTGTCCCCTGAGACTGCAGTTTGCAGTAATGGCATATCAAAGTGGGACATTTTAGGGTAACATTTTTTGAACTCCTTCCCAGTGGCTAGATAAGAGTCTGAAAAAGTTGTTGAGGCTAAGGACCCAAATGGGTATATTCTCTTGGCCTCATCGACTCCTCACCCTGTTGTTGAGAGTGACATGAACAAAAAGACAGGTCCAGAGTGGGACCTTCTAAAGCACAGGGCCTACTGGAACTCAGGACACACCAACCTAAAACATGATCATAGGAGACCAGACTATGTCACTCCAACATATACCTTTTGGATGTACTGATTATTCTGAACTGATTATTTTGAAAAACTGCAGACAGAAGAGTAGCTCTGAAAAGCTGCCACTTCATAAAAGAAATTTACATCTATAAAGAGAATTTTCATCAGTATCTAAATCTATATCAGGATGTGAGCTGCTCCATGACAAGCTTTAACACCCAAAAGACATTTATCTGCACAACAAGGCAACCTTTATTCATTACACTTTCCTCTCCTCCCCCTCTCCCTTCCATATTTTTTCCACCAATCCATGAAACCCCAAGCTACCTTTTTTTCTGTAGATCAGGATGTCATATAAGTTTCAATCATCTGACTTCATCTTTGAGTCTTATATTTTTGTGGGACTCCTGTACATGCTTATGTAATTAAAAATTTTATTTCCTGCTATTAATCTGTCTTATGTTAGATTCCAGTCAAAGAACTTAGAATAGTGGGGTTTTTTTCCTCCATTATAGGTCACAGGGTTTGGGTTCTTCTTGCTGGAGTGTAGGAGAGGTCTCTGGTAACTAGTCTTCTAGAAAATCTTTTAATTCCATTGAAAGTTAATCCAAAACTTTCTTAAGAATTTTATTAAGAAATACTTATTCCTTTTTACAGAGTTTGCAAATTGCCTAAAATGTTCTATTTTATTCTAGGTTCATGATAATCTTATTTATCAGGGAGGGAATGGTATAACCATTATTCCCTCCCTTCCAACATAAACACACAAAATTATAAATGCACCTAGTAGGCTTTGTGAAGGTTCCAAAAATTCACAACATTAAAACTACTGCTCCACTACAATGGGTGGAGGCTTTGGGAGTGAGCCATGAATTCAAATAGAGTTCAGCTAGTGCCTCTTTTTGTGAACTTGGGCATGTGGCCTCTTGGAACTTAATTTTCCCATTTATCACACAGGGACATTTCTGAAAGCTTTACAACAAGACAAGGGAACAAAAAGTGTGTCTACCTTTACCATTGTTTGCCAGGTACCCCTTTACTGAGGATTCAAGTTAATACAAGTTACAGAGCATAGTGTTTCAAAGACATTTGAGAAGAGGTCTTGTAAATAAAAACAAGTTCCACAAATTGAAATGGAAAAGGAGTAGCCTCCAGTGTACTTACCAAGGTCTATGAGATACCTTGATTCAAAGCTTTTTAGTATAAACTAGTTGTCTAATTGTATTTATGTAACTGGTATGTTTCAAAGGGACTGGGGAATGAACCTACTCTGAACTAAATACAAGTGTCTTTTTCTTGTTAAGAATGGTAAGCATATGTAAATCAACTGGAGTAAACTCAGGCTTTAATTTTGTCATGAGAGACAAGGAGAAAGGTCATATGAAGAACAAAGCAATGAGGTTGTCCTTCAAACAACTAGTAGACAATGGCTTTCAAGTTCATTTGCTTTTACTAATCCTCTTACAATTTGTAGATTAGAGCTGGAAGGAATGTGTGGGACTCGTGACAAAAGGATAGGGACAGGAATGAAGGCAGCAAAAAAGTGAACACATACCAACCTCAAAAATGAAACGTAGGACTTTTTAAATTTCTTCATTTTCATTCGATTTGAAAGGCAGAGAGAGAGAGACAGACCGACAGAAAAGGAGATTTCCATCTGCTGTTTCACTCCTCATATGCTCTCAAATGCAGGGCTGGGCCAGGCTGAATCCAGGGCCTGGAACCCAATTGAGATCTTCCACATGGACATCAGGACCCAAGTACTTGAGCCATCATCTGTTGACTCTCAAGGTATGCATTAGGAAGAAGCTGGATCAGAAGCAGAGGAGCCAGGACTGAAATAAGGAACTCCAATATGGGATTCAGGGATTGCAGAGAATACCTAGGACTTAAAAAGAACAGGAGTTGGTGATATAATTTGTAGAAGATATTCATGTTACCATATGCCCCTCAAAGTTTTGAAATTTTACTGAGGCAACTCAATCATTTAGATCGATATATTCCTCTTTGAACATTAAACTACCTAACTCTACGAACAATTTTAAAGGTTAAGTGAAATAATGGCAAATGAAGAACTCAGTTAAGTACTTGGTATAAAATAATTTTTTAAAAGATTTATTCATTTACTTGAAAGGCAGAGTTACAGAGAGAGGGAGAGACAGAGAGAAAGAGATCTTCCATCTACTAGTTTACTCTCCAATTGAGTACAACAGCCAGGACTGGGCCAGGCCAAAGCCAGGAACCTGGAACTCCATCCTGATCTCCCATGTGGGTGTGGGAACCTAAGCACTTGGGCCATTTTCCACTGCTTTCCCAAGTGCATTAGCAAGGAGCTGGATTAGAAGTAGAGCAGCCAGGAATTGAACTGGTACTCATAAAACCCACTATGCCGAAACCAGCCCCTCAAAATAAATATTTGATAAATATTAGTCTCCTGGCTCTTTGTATATAAAACTGAATTATTAAATTACAGTATATGTATTCCTTTTAGTTACAACTGTATATAGCAACAGATTATAAATATTTTATAAATGACTAGTATAGTGGCCTAAACATATTGATGCATTTATTAGATCAGTTTAATTATCAAGCAATGTATAAAATCAGAGGACTGAAGTAACATGGCTTTTAAGAAATGTCTGAGAAGGAAGGGCCTGATGATGGTCAGGTTGGTTTGACTGAGTGTACTCCGGCCAGTGAACAGTTCTAAGTTGAAGAATATTTGTTGTCTGAAGAGCAAAGAAAGGAAAACCCAGGAGGGGAATGGTTAAAAAAAAAAAAAGGCTAACTTCAAAATCACTATTCTTGTTAGGTAGGAATCTAGATATTAGCTTATGTGTGTGAGAGAGGCCAAAGGGAAAAAAACCAGGAAGTTTGTGCCACTGAATGAGGGAAGAAATGTAAAAGCATTCATGTCTTGGAAGCAGCCCAGCTTATACACATCAGAAGTCCTGCCCATGTCCGGTAATAACCTTGCTGGTTTCTAGTCTTCCCCTGGAGATACCTCAGTGGAATCTTCCCAGCCTTGCAAGGCGGGATGGTAGGGTGGCCAACCACTGCCCTGATAAAGCACCAGGAGAAATTTCATAAATTCTATGCCTAGGAAAGTCCTCAGCCTAGTAATATCTTGAAAAAGTACTGGGGGTAGAGGCGGGAGGATGGTGGGCCCATACCCATAAAAACTGCCGTCTAAACATAAACTGGGCTCTTAGTTCTTTGCTGTGATGGCTGTGTGTGTATTTTTTTCATTAAACATTGCAAGAAAACTTTAAGCTAACAGAGGGAGGCTGGGACCTGGTGGTATCTAGCAAATGCATTAAAGGCTTGGTTTCAGTTATAGAATGTTAATTGATATTATATTTGCATAGCAGCCTATCATATGCAAAGTACTTTTATACAGGATCTCTTTTGGCCTTCATATAAACAATATGAATTAGGAATTGTAGGAGTCTTCTTATATCCAAGTGAACACAAATACCCAATACTTAGATTTCTCCTCCCTTTTATGTCAAAGTACAGTAGGCTATGCTCCTAGCCTGTTTTATTTGAGTTATTTTTGCTTGTTTTTAACTACATTCATTTCCACAAATATTTGTGGAATTCGCCATAGAATATTGAGTTGTGGGGCCTTCACTGTGGCCCAGCGGGCTAACGCCCTAGTCTAAAGCACTGGCATCCCATAAGGGCGCTGGTTCGAGACCCGGCTGTTCCACTTCCGATTCAGCTCTCTGTTATGGGCTGGGAAAGCAGTAAGAAGATGGCCCAAGTCCTTGGGCCCTGCACCTGCGTGGGAGACCTGGAGGAAGCTCCTGGCTTCTGGCTTCAGATCGGCGTAGCTCCAGCCATTGTGGCCAGTTGGATAGTGAACCAGCAGATGGAAGACCTCTCTCTCTCTCTCTCTCTCTCTCTCTCTCTGTAACTCTTTCAAACAAATACCAAATACATAAATCTTTTTTTTTTTTTTTTTTTTTTTTTTTTTTTTTTTTTGACAGGCAGAGTGGACAGTGAGAGAGAGAGACAGAGAGAAAGGTCTTCCTTTTTGCCGCTGGTTCACCCTCCAATGGCCGCCGCTGCAGCCGGCGCACCGCGCTGATCCTGGCAGGAGCCAGGAGCCAGGTGCTTTTCCTGGTCTCCCATGGGGTGCAGGGCCCAAGCACCTGGGCCATCCTCCACTGCACTCCCTGGCCATAGCAGAGAGCTGGCCTGGAAGAGGGGCAACCGGGACAGAATCCGGCGCCCCAACCGGGACTAGAACCCGGTGTGCCGGTGCCGCAAGGTGGAGGATTAGCCTATTGAGCCACGGCGCCGGCTCCAAATACATAAATCTTTAAAAACAAAGAATATTGAGTTGTTCTGAAAATCCAGTTGAGGTATTCTTTGCCAACTTAGCAAGCCTTTACACTTACAAAGATCATACTTATACATTGAAAGCTGACTTCACAGTTGCTGTGGCTCTTCCTTATATATCCTTTACCCCAAACATGGACTGGTACTTTCTCATCAATACTCTACAGCAAAGACCAACATGATTATAAGAGAAAGGAACTGTAAGATACAAAGACTTTAAACTGGAAAGAGCTTTTCTTGGCGTCTACAGATCTAACAAACTTAATTAGCTCACTTCTGTCCCTAGAGAAAACCCTGCAGCCTATCTTACCTGCCCGAAGTTCCATTCCCTACAATTCTAAATTCCAAGGAAAGATAAGTTAATTTGCAAAATTGCAATGTTATTATGCAAAGCAATTTAGTCTTATTTTCTAATTTCATATTGGAAACTTAGATTTAGTATGGCATAAACAAAAGGCCCATTAAGCAATTTCTCCATTACAAGGGGCAGCAATCTTCCCTCAAGAGTAGTCTAAGCTTTTCCATCCAGAACAAATTTTCCAGGCATTTTCAAAAATGGCAGTTTTGCCTCCCTATTACTAAGCAACTTTGCAAAAAGAAAAAAAAAAATAAAAAGCTATTAAGTTTCAACTAATGCACCTTGAAATAGTTTTACAACTGTTAAATTATAGTTACTTTACAGTTAAAGAAATTGAGGTTAAGAATAATAATAAAGTGACTTATCCTGATTTAGTTCAACAATAAGTTTTAAATACGCAAAGCATACAATTAATACATGGTAAAATTAGGATTAAAAACTAGGGTCTCCTGGTTCTTTATCCATATCTCTTTCTATACTGTCACCATTCCTTGGTGACACTATTTTTTTCACTATACTAGATATACCAATAGTCCATTTGATGATGTCAATTGACCTGTATTGCCAACAAAGTTATATTTGTTTTGGTTTTGAACTGTTTGACACTCCAAATATTATGTACTTCTTCTAGTCCAGATAAGATAGTATAGACTTCTCTCCCCTTGTCCTTCCCTGCTGAGTACAACTATAAACCCAGGAAATAATAGAAGAGACCATCAAAGGAGAATCTGGAAAGGTGTTAAGAGAAAGATGAATTGGCTTGGGATCTAAGGACCAGAAGAACACAGGGCCAGGACTTCTTATGCCTCCCTTATAGAAAACCAACAGCATGATGCCATTCACATCACAATTTCTTGCCACCACACGGAGCAAGAGAGGACAGACCAGTAGACTCATTATTCACTTGGAATAAATGGGAGTTCGGCCAATAAAATCAAGCAAGCCTGAAGCACCTGCAAGGAGGATCATTAAGGACCCTGCTGAAATGGACATTTTGAGATTCGATGACTGTTTATAGCTCTTGTCTCTTCTGTTGAAGGACAGTGTTTTTTTACTTCATACTACTTGTTGAACCCTTTTACTTAGTGCAGGGTTAACCTTACAATCATTAAGTAAACTGAAAGGAGATCTGTGTAAAAATTAAGAGTGGGAATGGGAGGAGAAGAACGAAGGGTGGGGTGTGGGTGGGTAGGGTGGGAAGTATCACTATGTTCCTAAATCTGTATATATGAAAAACATGAAACTTGTATAACTTAAATCAAATTAAAAAGAAAAAAAGAAAAAAAAAAGGACCCTATAAGCAGCCAGGGAAATCTCCTTTCTTATGATCATGCCTGAGACACTCGATCCATGCTGAAAAATGGAGGGAGATGCCAGCCTGCAGTACTGGCAAAGGGGATCCTGTCTTGACAAGCATTCTCTGCTCAGAAGTAGTTTCGCCCCACATGGAGGAAACCATAAAACAAGTGCTCAACCTGGGATGAACTCTACTCTTCCACCGTGTGAGCAGTAGGCCTCCTTCTCCCACCTACATGTGATGTAGATAGGGCAGTAGCTAGTGAAGAGGAACTGAGGATTGCCAGTATGTGTGTCACAGCTCCATCCCCCAACCCTTTCCTCACCCTCTGTGTCACCCAAATCTCACTCCTTCTATGTGAACGAAAACAGCTTCCAGGATTTCACTGCCTGAGAACCAGTGCAAAAAAGCAAAACAAAACAACAACTAAAAACAGTGCCAGCTAGAAATATCCAACATGGTTGTAGGCTGGGTGCTCACAATGACCTTCAGGTCATTATAATGTCATTATAATAAAATTACCACATTGGCTCACCCACTCCCATCACGTACCTGATGCTATGTCACTTCCAAGATTTCAAAAAAGAGGAATGGAAATGGGTAATACTCAAGCCCTGCCCCTAAACTCTGCTTCTTTTGAATATTCAATTAAGCCCTGCCCCAGAAACCAACTCTATTCCTCTCAATAGTATGTAAGGACAACTCCGAAACTTGTAAAGGGCAGCAGTTGCTCTCCCCACCCCTGCCCCTCTCTCTCCACGTGGTCTACACTTCCTCCTAAGTGTGTAATTTTCCTTTTGTTTTTCAATAAATCGTACTTGTCTGTTCACGTTATCTATGTGTCTTCCTTGAATTCTTTCTCACGTGGAGACAAAAATCTGGATGAAGCCTTGTGGAGGCCACCCACCCGTGACAGAGGTACCAGACTGCTCTGGCAGGCAGAGCTCCTTTGGCCTGTCAGGCAGCATTAACAGGGACCAGGGGGAGCCTCAGCAACACCAGAGAATCCAAGCAGAACAAAGCAACATCAGAAAACTCTAAAAATCAAATTGCCATGGAACCACAGCCAACAAAAGTAGACCAAACAATCCAATTAGAAAATGGACAAAATATGGGGACAGACATTTCATCAAAGAGGATATACAGAAGGAAAAGAAGCACACGAAACAATGTTCAGTATGGTTAGCTGTCAGGAAAATGCAAACTAAACCCACAATGCCTTATTACAAACATCAGACTGTTTGAAATAAAGACTAGTGACAACATCAAGTGAGGGTGAGAATGTAGAGAAACTGTACCAATCTTACATTTGCTAGTGAGTACACAAAAGTTACAGCCTCTCTATTGAAAGAGTTTGGCAGTTTCTTATAAAACTAAACATATAACTGCCAGAAGACCCAGCAATTGGACTCAATGGCATTTATCTCAGATAAATGAAAATTTAGGTCACACAAAAACTTGTATGTGAATATTTGTAGCAGTATTACTCATAATAATCAAAAAGTGGTTAAAATATGACTTAAAAAGAAAAGATGTTAGGGGTTGGCATTGTGGTGCAGTGTAGGCCACTGCCCACGATGCTGGCATCCCACACTGGAGTGCTTGTTCAAGTCCTGGCTATTCTGCTTATTATTCAGCTTCCTGTTAATGCATCTGGGAAGGCAGCAGAAGATGGACCAATCACTGGGGCCTCTGTTACCCGTGTGGGAGGCCCAGATGACGTTTCTGGCTCCTGGATTCAGACTGGCCCAGCCCTGGTTGTTGTGGCCATTTGGGTGGTGAACCAGTGGATGAAAGATCTCTCTCTCACTCTCTGTCTCTTGCTCTCCCTCTATTGCTCTGACTTCAAATAAATAAATAAAATCTTTTTCAAAAAAAAGGTTAAATGAACTCTGGTACATCTGTACCATAAAATAATACTCAGCATTCAAAAATGTCAATTGACCCATGCAATAACCTGAATGACTTTTTAGGGAATTAAGCTAAGTGAGAAAAATAATTCCAAAATGATACATTCATTCATAGTAAAACATAATTTCAGAAATGGAGAACAAACAAGCAATTGACAGGAGTTACAGACAGATGAGAAGGGGATTGAGTGTGATTATAAAAGGACAACAAGAGGGTGTTTGGCAATGGAAATGTTCTGTATCTTGATGCTAGTTTCTGAGTTGTAATTGCACTGTAATTTTGAAGGATGTTATTGAAGAAACTGGGTAGAGAGAATATGAGATCTTGACACTATTTCTTGCAACTGCCTGTGAATCAACAATTTTCTCAAAATAAAAAGCTTAATTAAAAATGTCGAATTTTTCAATGGGCTAAAGGCCATAGGTAACTTGGCCAAGTAATATCTTCAAATTCTTTTTTTTTTTTTTAAGATTTATTTACTTGGAAGACAGAGTTAAAGAAGGAGACACAGAGAGATCTTCCATCTGCTGATTCACTCCCCAAATGGCAGCAACAGCCAGGGCTGGGCCAGGCTGAAGTCAAGAACAGGGAGCTTCATTAGCATCTCCCACGTGGGTGACAGGAGTGCAAGCACTTGGGCCATCTTCCACTGCTTTTCCTAAGCAATTAGCAGGGAGCTGAATCAGAAGTGGAGCAGCCAGGACACGAACTGGTGCCCATATGGGATCCCAGTATCACAGTCAGCAACTTAACCCACTATGCCATCAAGCTTCCCCCAATATCTTAAAGTTCTAAGCAGTAAGACTGCAGTAAGACTTATTTAAAATATTTTTCTTTCAGCTTTCATCAGGAGTATTTCTGATATGAGTGCCTCCTTATTCCAGATTTATAATAGGTATTCACTGACATCCCATAAAAATACAGTTCTGGTAACTTTTCCTTAGTATCTGATTGTATATTACAATTGCTACCATACTTCATTTTTCACTGCCTACTCATTTCTTCTCAAACTAAAACAACTTTAATAGAACTTTTCTTTCCAGAAACAATAATAATAGAAAGAAGGCACTTTGCAAAATGTGGTCATGAACAAGTCACAGTGAAAGATAAATGCATGCTGAACTCCCGCCTCCTCTGTTTGCCTTGGAAACAAGGTGAAGAAGAGCCTATAAGCAACCTTGGTATGGCTGTTGAACATAGACTCTATTAACAATCTGGGAGAAACCTGATCCAAGGACCCAAGTTGTATTTTTAGTTATTTTTATTTTTTTAACTTTTATTTGATGAATATAAATTTCCAAAGTACAGTTTATGGATTACAATGACTTCCCCCCCATAACTTCCCTTCCACCCGCAACCCTCACCTTTCCCGCTCCCTCTCCCCTTCCATTCACATCAAGATTCATTTTCAATTCTTTTTATATACAGAAGATCAGTTTAGCATATATTGTGAAGATTTCAACAGTTTGCACCCACATGGAAATACAAAGTGAAAAATACTGTTTGAGTACTAGTTATAGCATTGAATCACACTGTACAGCACATTAAGGACAGAGATCCTACATGAGGAGAAAGTGCACAGTGACTCCTGTTGTTGACTTAACAAATTGACACTCTTGTTTATGGCATCAGTAATCACCCTAGGCTCTTGTCATGAGTTGCCAAGGCTATGGAAGCCTTTTGAGTTCGCTGACTCTGATTATATTTAGACAAGGTCGTAGTCAAAGTGGAAGTTCTCTCCTCCCTTCAGAGAAAGGTTCCTCCTTCTTTGATGACCTGTTCTTTCCACTGGGATCTCACTCGCGGAGATCTTTCATTTAGGTCATTTTTTTTTTTTTTTTTTGCCAGAGTGTCCTGGCTTTCCATGCCTGAAATACTCTCATGGGCTTTTTAGCCAGATCTGAATGCCTTAAGGGCTGATTCTGAGGCCAGAGTGCTGTTTAGGACATCCACCATTCTATGAGACTGCTGTGTATCCCACTTCCCATGTTGGATCGTTCTCTCCCTTTTTGATTCTATCGGTTAGTATTTGCAGACACTAGTCTTGTTTATGTGATCCCTTTGGCTCTTAGTCGTATCATCATGATCAATTGTGAACAGAAATTGATCACTGGGACTAGTGAGATGGCATTGGTACATGCCACCTTGATGGGATTGAATTGTAATCCCCTGGTATGTTTCTAACTCTACCGTTTGGGGCAAGTCAGCTTGAGCATGTCCCAAATTGTACATCTCTTCCCTCTCTTATTCCCACTCTTATATTTAACAGGGATCACTTTTCAGTTAAGTTTCAACACTTAAGAATAACTGTGTATTGATTACAGTATTCAACCAATAGTATTAAGTAGAACAAACAAAAAAAATACTAAGAGGGATAAAGTATTAAGTTGTTCATCAACAGTCAGGACAAGGGCTGATCAAGTCACCGTTTCTCATAGTGTCAATTTCACTTCAACAGGTTTCCTTTTTGGTATTTATTTGAAAGGCAAAGAGAGAGAGAGAGAGAGAGAGAGAGAGAGAGAGAGATCTTCCATTTGCTGGTTCACTCCTCAAATGGCTGCAATGGCTAGAGTTGGAACAGGTTGGCCCAGGAGCTTCATCCGGGCCTCCCACATCGGTGGCAGGGGCCCAAGAACTTGGGCCATCTTCTGCTGATTTTCTCAGGCCATTAGCAGGGAGCTGGATCAGTTGTGGATCAGCAGGGACACAAACCGATGTCCATATGGTATATGCCAAGCAGTGGCTTTATCCACTGCGTGACAATGAAGGTCTTCCAACTTCTATTTTTTAAGAACTGATACACAAGTGAAGTGGCTCCTCCTAAGTAGCAGTGCTGCCGGGGCCTGGCCCAGCCCTGTGCTCACCTGTTATGCTCCCATTCCAGGGAGATCTTTCCCCTTTAGACGGAGGGTGTCCACAGAGCTCTCTGATTATGTGAATGAGGTGAGTGCCCACTGCATTTCAATATTTTAAGACTTGGAATCTAAGTGCTTTTCTAACACAGCTAGGCAGACCTCATGTGTCAATGGCCCATCTCTAGCTTGTTCTAATTTCTCACCACACATTTATAGATCTAGAACCTGAGATCTCTGATCTCTCAACACAATCACAGCTAATGTCTATTTTAAACTATGATTCATAATCTGCACCTGGAAATGGCCTCTGTGTTTAAAATAATGCCTACACATAAAACAATCCAACATTATGACTTATATGGTTACAAAACATTAATGATCTTCTGTAGAGCAAGCAAATGTTTTTTAACCATAGTTGTTCTGCATGAAATTCACAGCCAGACTCCCCAAGATTAAAAAAGTTTTCACAAGGCAAAAACTCCTTCGATGAGTGCCACTGGAGGTATATTTTGCTAATCTGCTGCTCTATTTTTGTTTGGAAAATCTATCACAGAAAGGCACAGCTGTTTACTGGATTATCAGAAAAGAAAGATAACTTGTAGCAACCAGATAGTTTTAAGTCTTTACATTTGTATAAAATGGGCCTGCAGAAGCATTTATATGTTCTCAGGATGGGAAGTTGGAGCTGAAATGTGGTAACAAACCTGTTGCAAAAAGTATACAGCAGCTATCTTTTGAAGTCAAAAATAGTACCCAAATATGCAGAAAAGCATCAGGACTCATAGCTTGTTGGCCTTGTCCTGTATGGCAGCATAATCAGATAATGTGTGAATTTCACAGAAGATTCGTATTGTTCTGGTAGTTTGGTAGTGAGTATTTGCTGATATTCCTCCTGAATTTTACATAGTCTTTTTTTAAAAAAGAATTTATTAATTAATTTTATTTGAAAGGCAGAGGCAGAGAGAGAGAGGCAGAGGCAGAGAGAGAGAGACAGAGACAGAGAGAGAGACAGAGACAGAGAGAGGTCTTCCATCTTCTGGTTCACTGCCCAGATGGCTGCAACGGCCAGAGCTGTGATGATCCGAAGCCAGGAGACTAGAGCTTCTTCTGGGTCTCCCATGTGGTTGCAGGGCCCCAAGGACTTGGGCCATCTTCTATTGCTTTTCCAGGCCATAGCAGAGAGCTTTATCAGAAGTCAAGCAGCCGGGACTCAAAATGGACCCATATGGGATTCTGGCACTGCAGGCGGTGGCTTAACCCACTGCACCGCAGTGCCGGCCCCCTCTCGATAGTCTTTTAAGAGACTCTCACATATGATTCCAACTTGCTGGAAGTTAAAGGTGGGTTAGTCCTTCTTCATCCAGAAAGAACCCAGAGAACCAGGTGTTGTGAGTGCTGAGGAGTGAGGTTGACTTTCAGAAGTACAAACTGCATTCAGAATAAGAACAACTTCCAAATGTCTCCACCTCTGGGAACAAATACATTCTTGTTTTAAGTTCTGAAAACGTTGCTCTGGTGTGGGGAACTGGGGTTCAGCATCATTGTTTGGAACTCCATGAGCCACTTCCGTATCACCATGTGATTGAGGAGGCCAGAGGGACCTGGAGCAGACACGGGCACAACTGTGGCTTAACTTCTGGTCCAGCCACACTGCCTACTCATTTATCCACCTGGCTTTGTATTGTTTTGCTTTGATCAAGTTCACATCCTGCTTGTTTTGGGGAACTGTCCATGACCAACCTAGTCCCACAGATTCTTATCTCTGAATAGTCAAAAATGAATTATAATCTATCTTGACATGTGTTTATTGTATCTCCCTTACCTTTAAGAATGTTCATCTGTCTAGCTCAACTGAAAATTATTTTGCTTCTCCCACCCTCCAACCCAGGAGACGTTTGGCAATGTCTGGAGATGTTTTTGATTGTTACAACATGGATGCAATGCTAGTGGCATCTAATAGGTTAAGGCCAAGACTGCTTATAAATATTCTTCTGTGTACAGGACAGTTCCTACAATAATCATCTGGCCCCAAATTTCAGTTGTGCTGAGGTTAAGAAACCCTGTTCTCCTTGCTAATACCATTCTTTCCTATCCATGGTCAGAAATATACATAACAAACAACTTGTTTTCTTTGATAGGCAAAAACTGTTTATAGCCTCACTTTTCAATGACTTTCTGGATGTCTCTATTTGGCTCTTTCCAAATTTTCTGAACTAATCCTGTGGAAAAAAACCTATTTTCCCCCAATACTTTATATGCATTTTAGTACAATTAACTTTATGATCATCTCCTTAGGCTTCTAAATTAGAAACTAGAAAACCAAATTTGAATTCTTGTTGTCCCTGAAGCCTCACATTTAATTAGTTAGTAAAATTGGTCAGTTTCTTTTGCAACCATAATGAATTTTAATTGCCCTTTGAACTTCTTGCCCTAAATATCTAGGGCCTTCCACATGCTCTTTCTTTTTCCTAGAGTCTTACCTTCCCCCTTTCTTTAACCTAGAAATTACCTACTCGTCTTTTGAGAATCAGCCCAAGTGCTATCTGTGAGCAAGTGCTGTTCTGAGCTCTTTCTTGAACTCTGTGTCTTCAGTTGCTCTCACAGCGTCTCTACAGCATTTTACTATGTGTGTTCTATTTATTCTCACACTGCTCTTGCTAAGCAATAAGATTCTGAAAGGAAAATAATTAGTATCCATGGTTGCACCTTTAGTCCCTAGCACAGTGCCTGGCACACTGTAGATGTCCAGAAAAAGGATGCTGTCTGAATGATTTAATTAACATGTAGGTAATTGGATTGATGTATGGATATAAAACAAATCAACACAAGCCAAATTGGAGTTTATGCAGACTTTTTTTTGTCAGTGTCAAAGTGACTGAAATGCCTTCTGAATTGCTTTTGCCACCACAAATAACATAAATTATTCATTAAAACTAGATTTCACAGAGATAAAATGTATTTTAAAAGACATTGAAATTTCCATCAAAGTAAAATCTTTATAAATTTTGATCTATCAAATGTACTCTAAGATCTTCCTCTAATTGTATATGAACAAACAGTATACTATATAGGCCACTCATAATAACATTCATAGATTAATGAGTAATGGGTAGCTTGAAATATTAAATTTTTGCACATATCAAATTCTACTCAAGCAGAGGAAGTCATGACTATTCAATTTGAAAGGAATAATTACAATTTCTGTTTGTTAACACAAATATTTTGAATGTGTTTTTCTTACATAAGACATTAAGGATGACTTTTGGTTTTGAACAAAAATTATTTAAGTTTCTTGAAAGTTCAATTGAAATTTATTTTACATAATATACATTTTCTGTATTTTTCTCTAAAGTTATATTATGATAAGGCAGCCTGGTGATTTACTAATTTATTGATGCTTACACTTTAAATAGTAATATAAGTGCTTCTTTTCCCATATTTAAATGCTTGAAATTTGCAATGATGAAAAGGAGAATATGTCCATATTCTAATCATCAGAATTTGACTTTCCTCTTATGATCTCTCTTCAGTTGTAATTTGCAACCTACTCTGCAGAAAACCTCATGTTCTCCTTAGGAAAAGGGAAATAATTTGAACTATAATAAATGAGTGAATACTATAGCTTTTTCAGATTATAAGAGTTAACTAAGGCTGCTTTACTCATTTTCTCCCCCCACTGGATGGTAGATGGCAATAAGGAAAGGAATTGAAATTAAAATCAGTCAGCTAGCTATCTTTGTTAGTAATCTGTTAAAAGATCTTTTTGAAGAAAATGTCAATTGAGTGGACTAAAATGAGTTTTAGATTACTTTTCAAGGTCAACCATTCTATGCCCTAAACCATGCCTAATGGAATTGAGTATAATGAGGACTTACCAAAAAACGACTTTTCAGAATATAATTTCTGACTCAATGTTAAAGAAAATTACTAATTAGGGCCTGCGCTGTGGCGCAGCAGGTTAACGCCCTGGCCTGAAGCGCCGGCATCCCATATGGGCGCTGGTTCGAGACCTGGCTGCTCCACTTCTGTTCCAGCTCTCTGCTATGGCCTGGGAAAGCAAAAGATGGCCCAAGTCCTTGGGCCCCTGCACCCACATGGGAGACCTGGAAGAAGCTCCTGGCTCCTGGCTCCTGGCTTTGGATGGGCACAGCTCCGGCCATTGCGGCCATTTGGGGAGTGAACCATTGGATGGAAGACCTCTCTCTCTTTCCTTCTGCCTCTCCTCTCTCTGTGTAACTCTGACTTTCAAAGAAATAAATGAATCTTAAAAAAAAAAAGAAAAAGAAAATAACTAATTAGAAACACACATGAAAATACTTCTATTTTTAACTAATAAGGAAAGCAACGGTTTCTTAAATGAATAGCTAATCATAATACTGACCGATGCATCTCTTAATAACTTCCTATGCATGTAAGTGTATCGATTCATTCAGTCATCATTTCTTCATTTATGAAATACCTGTTCTATACTAAAAGTTGTGTTTGATACTGGCATTTCAGAGATTATACTCAAGCTTACCCTCAAGAGTCTCATAAATTAGATGAAAAACACATGCAAAAACCATGGATTTGTTTAAAGGAAGATGAAATCCCTGTTATTTCTTTATCTTAATTAATATTAAGTCATACATATTAACAAATTTTTTAAGGGACTGGTTATCAGAAGTCTTTTTGTAAAGTGTGGGGAAAAGTGCAGAATACATGAAAAAATGAGTTTTAAATCTGAGAACAAAAAGGAAGAGACAATGACAAATTTAAGAATCTTTTATTTCTAAATATAATTAGCCAGAGTATTTCCTTTTGTATATTAAAAATTTTATTTACATATCTATTTTATTAGTTTGAAATGGGGAGAGAGAGGGAGAGGGAGGGAGAGAAGAAGGGAGAGGGAGAGGGAGAGGGAGAGGGAGAGGGAGAGGGAGAGAGAGATAGAATATCTCCCATCTGCTGGTTTATTTTCCAAATCCCTACAACAGCCAGTGCTGGGCCAAGCCAAAAGCCAGGATCTGGGAACTCAATCCAAGTTTCCCATGTGAGTGACTGCAACTCAATTAATGGAGTCATCACTGCTGCTTCCCAGTGTGTGTGTTAGCAGGAAGCTGGAATCAAGAGCAAACCATCTTGGGGCCAGCGCCGTGGCTCACTTGGCTAATCCTCCGCCTGCGGTGCCGGCATCCCTTATGGTCACCAGGTTCTAGTCCCGACTGCTCCTCTTCCAGTCCAGCTCTCTGCTGTGGCCTGGGAAGGCAGTGGAGGATGGCCCAAGTGCTTGGACCCTGCACCTGGGAAACCAGGAGGCAGTACCTGGCTCTGGCTTCGGATCAGCACAGCACCGGCCGTAGCGGCCATTTTGGGGGTGAACCAATGGAAGGAAGACCTTTCTCTCTGTCTCTCTCTCTCACTGTCTGTAACTCTGTCAAAAAAAATTCTAAAAAAAAAAAAAAAAAAGAGAGAGAGAGAGAGAGCAAACCATCTTAAGCACTAATCCAACTATCTGCTCTGGCACCTTATGTGTTTTTAATGTTAGTTGTACCCAGTATTTTTTTTCCAAATATTTACTTCAAAGGCAGAGTTACAGAGAGAGAGGGACGCACATACACACACACACACACACACACACACACATACACAGATCTTCCATTAGTGGTTCACTCCCCAAATAGCTACAATGTCCAGGGCTGGGACAGTCCTAAACCAGGAGCCAGGAATCCATGCAGGTCTCCCACGTGGGAACAGGGGCTCAAGCATGGCCTTCCTCTGCTGTATTCGCATGTGCATTAGCAGAGACCTGGATTGATAGTGGAGCAGCTAGGACTTGAACCAGCACTCATATGGGATGCCAGCATTGCAGGTAGTAGCTTAACCTGCTGTCCCCTTGCCCCCCAATATTCTTTAACCTAATGAGTGATCAATATTTTATTTGAAATCAACTAAAAATTAGTTCTAGAGATTTTGGAATTCCCCTTCATAAGATTTAAGGTGGACACTTATGGATAAATAGTCAATGGCATTATCTTTTCAGATACGGGGCCTAAAAATAAAGAATGCCACATTCACGCACACAAATAGAAGTTTTAAAATTACTTTCCATTTTCTCCCATGTTCTGTTCCCGAGCCAAAAGAAAATGAACGCTTATTGCTCTTTTACTGTAAGTGCCAGCTGGAGCTCATCCACACCAACTCAAAGCTAGCGGAACTAAATTCTTTTTGGCCAGTGGACTAAGAACTGCTCTGCATGTAGCAGAGTGGATGGCAACTTCGTCTCCCGACATATTTTCTTTAGGGACCAGTGTGTTTAGGATTATGTATGGGCAGTGACCTAACATAAAGTCTCTGCCTGAGATTTGTAACAGCTAAGAGCATCCCTTCATGACTTCATAGCAGACTGCTTCCAGCTGCCCACTCTGTGGGGAGAGAGGAGGAGGAATTGGCTGCAAAACTAACTTTTGCAAATGATTCCAAGTAATCTTGTTGATAGGATTAGGAAAATCTATCTGTGGTCTATCATTCTCTAGACAGATATCAGAAAAGGCAGGATGAAAGAATACTACAGGGTAGCAAAAATGAATTAAATACTGGAGAGGAATGTGTTTAATTGAATTTTAATGATATTTTTGGAGAGTTATTGTTTTTCTTGCTCATATTTTGTTTTGAGTCCTTTTTTTAGAACTGTGAATTTACTAGTGTTGCAGAAAATGAACTAAGCTTGCATGTGAAAACAGTTTTAATTTTGTGGTCTTTGATTTTGAAGGGAAAACCATCATGATCACCAATCGATATTGTAGTAATTTATTTTGTACTACTGAAGCTCTAGAAACATTTGATCAAGGCTTCATAATTTATTATGTAAAATTTTACCTTTAGTGATAAGTATACTTACTATGTTGTATCTGAATATTCTAAATAGTAATAAGAAATAGTTCTGTAATATCCAGTTCTTTACTTCATCTTAGCCAAAAGGCCAAGAAGTGACTGCAATATCCAATTCTTTTTTTGTATTTTTTTAAGATTTTATTTATTTATTTGAGAGGTAGAGTTATATACAGACAATGAGAGGCAGAGAGAGAGAAAAAAGGTTTTCTTTCCATTAGTTAACTCCCCAAATGGCTTCAATGGCCGGAGCTGTGCCCATCTGAAGCCAGGAGACAGGTGCTTCTTCCTGGTCTCCCATGTGGGTTCAGGGGCCCAAGGACTTGGGCCATCTTCCACTGCTTTCCCAGGCCATTGCAGAGAGCTGGATTGGAAGAGGGGCAGCTGGGACTAGAACCGGCACCCATATGGGATGCTGGTGCTGCAGGTGGAGGATTAACCTACTGCACCATGGTGCCAGCCCCATGTAATATCCAATTCTTAAAGATCCAATGCTTTAAATGAAAGCTGTCAACTGTATCTTAAACAAATCTTACACTGAGCCATATATTTTGTTCCAAATCAGTAATATAGAGAGAATATTTTCTCTTCACATATATACTTTACAGTAGAAAGTATTCAATCTGTATTTTTATAAAAACTGCAATCAAGTTTTAATTTTGGTTGTGATCATGATAAATTTTTAAAATTCTTGGGCCTTGAATACCAAATATTTATCATTTCAGTACTATCAGGAATCCTAGAAATTATTTCATCAAATTTTCTCATTTGAAAGATGAAGTCAAGAATGGATTAAGTACTCCCTCCCCCTTTTTTGACAGGCAGAGTGGACAGTGAGAGAGAGAGATAGAGAGAAAGGTCTTCCTTTGCCGTTGGTTCACCCTTCAATGGCCACCGCGGCCGGCGCGCTGCAGCCGGCGCACCACGCTGATCCAATGGCAGGAGCCAGGTACTTATCCTGGTCTCCCATGGGGTGCAGGGCCCAAGGACTTGGGCCATCCTCCACTGCACTCCCTGGCCACAGCAGAGAGCTGGCCTGGAAGAGGGGCAACCGGGACAGAATCCGGTGCCCCGACCGGGACTAGAACCCGGTGTGCCGGCGCCGCAAGGCGGAGGATTAGCCTAGTGAGCTGCGGTGCTGGCTCAAGTACTTTCCTAATATTTTTATAGGTAATTAATAGTTGAGTAAAGGCTACTCATTTATTTTATTTTTGTTCTTTTTCTATCATTGGCTTCCTGCAAAAAAAAGTAAAACAATTTCACAAAACTAAATGAGAGCAGTTAATATAATTTGTATAATTGGTATTTCTCCCTGATTCCCTGGGCTGTCAAATGATATCCTCACTGCCATCACCACTAATGTTTGATTGTTTCTTTATTCCTCTTAAACTTTCATAGTTATTCAAAATGAAAAACTTTTCTATAGTAGATCACCAAAACTAAACTATGTTTCTTCAATATTATTAATTTCCAAATTTTGGGAATTTGTGTGTGTGTGTGTGTGTGTGTGCGTGTGTGTGAGTATACATCATGTGCATGAAGAAAATCCAAAGATGAGTCGGAGTCTTCAACATCCAGGAACATACTGCAGTATGTGACCAGAAGACACACAGATAAAGTGATGTGGAAAATTAACAAAATGAAAATAAAACATAACAGGAAGAAAAGGAAGAAAAAATTAATTGTGAAAAAGAGTAAACATTTCATTGATATTACAAATCATTAGAATGTACAATTAACTTAATTAGATTAATATGTCATTTCTTGTTTTAAATTAAGGCAGTAATTAACAATATTTAATATGGAGTTGTGTATCACCATTTGCAGATTCACTTTTATGGACAGATGCAAAGTAAATACTTTTCCAGTTGGTAATAGGTCATGTTGCTCCTGGGGATATTACGTTTATCAGTCTTTCTGTCTCCACATTGTTGGACCAGTCCCATAGAACCTTTTGTTACTTATAAATATCACAAGGAAGCATCATTTTAAAAACTTTTGATAAGGTGTTATTTGACTAAGATACAAACATTTAATAAAGGAAAACATTAAATATAGACAATACTCCCAATGTGTGAAAATATTGAATATATCCCATTTCATTTTATGAGGTCATGATACCTTTGATAGCAAAATCTGACAAGGACATTAACCTAACATGGTCTTGTTATTGAACGGTCTTTTGTTGAATTTAATTAGAGGACACAGCTATTCACAACTACATATTCTTTTCAACAGTGTACTGAAAATCATTTCCAGTACAATTACATACACACAAAACTATTATTTTTCAAAGGCAGGAGGCAGAAAGTCTATTCTGATCTTCCACATGTGTGGCAGGGACCCAAATGCTTGAGCAATCTTCCACTGTCTTTGCAGGTCCATTAGTGGGAAGCTAGATCAGAAGCAGAGTAACCAAGACTCAAACCAGCACTTCAATATGGGATGCCAGTGTCACATGCAGCAGTTTAACCCACTGTGCCACAATGCCAGCCTCTAAAAGCTAATATTTTAAAAATTACTTCAGTGAGTCTTTGAAAAAATGTGGAGATTCTCAAGCTTTCCTGCATTGATCATGGGAGTGTAAAGTGGTACAATCACTTTGGGTAACTTTTTAGTATCGTGTACCTAATTTTAACATAAATATAGGTTATCTTATAAAAGTTTCATGTTACCTATCAGAATTCAATATTATCTATTTTGAGCTTATATATATTTATATATATATATTCTGCTATAGTATATATATGCTTTATATATATATTTTATAAAAGTCTGAATAGGGGCAGGTAAGGTATCTGGATTCATGGTTAAAACACCAGTTGGGACACCCCCATCCTACATCACACATTCTGAGTTTTATGCCTAGGTCTGTCTTGACTCCAGCTTCCTGCCACTGTGGACCTTGAGAGACGGTGGTAATGGATTAAGTGGTTGTATTCATGATACCCATGTGGGAAACGTGGGTTGAGTCCCTGGCTCCTGGCTTTGGCAAATCCCAGTTCTGATTCTTGGGGGCATTTGGGGTATGAACTACCCAGATGGCAGTTCTCTGTGTCTCTGACTCTTATAAAATATTTAAGAACAAAATAAAATGAACATTATCAGAGATTTTATATATAAACCACTTAAAGGTTTGGAAACAATCCCAAGCTTCATCAATCATATAACGAATAAATATTTTTATATGTTTATACAATAGACTATAAGACAGGGATGAAAAATATTGCTATGATTTAATGCAGGTGCATCTCAATGACAAATGTTTCAGGGAAAAAGCAAGGCCAAAAGGGTTAATATTCAGATTATCTTTCTTTGAAGGTAAAACAACCCTATGGTACTACAGATAAAAAATAGTGGTGCTGTGGTTTAAAAGTGTCCCTCAGGGCCAATGCTGTGGCACAGTAGATAAAGTTGCTGCCTGCAACTCTGGCATCCATTATGAGTGCTAGTTTGGGACCAGGATGCTCCACTTCCAATTTGGCTTCCTGCCAATGAGTCTGGGAAAGCAGCAGCAGATGGCCCTAGTATTTGGGCTCCTACTGTGAATGTGGGAGACCTTGATAGAGGGATAGAGTTCCAGGCTCCTAGCTTCAGCCTGGCCCAACCCTGGCCATTGCAGTCATTTGGGGATAGAAGATTTCTCTATGTCTCTCTCCCCTTCTCTGTAAATCTGCTTTCAAATAAATAAATAAATCTTTCATAAATTGTCCCTCAATGTTCATGTGTTGGAAACTTAATCCCCAAGGCAATGGAGTGGGCCTAATAAGAAGTGATGAGTTCATAGGAGTTATTTCCTCATGAGTGGATTAATGTCATTTTCATGGGAGTGTGTTGGTTATCAGGAGTGTGGGCTTGCTCTAACAGCAAATTCACATGCATCCTTGCCCTACCCGGCCCCGCCCCCACCCCAGCTCTTGTGTTCTCTTGCTTTTCTGCATTCTACCATGGGATGAGAGCGTAAAGGCTCATGCCAGATGCTAGAGCCATGTTTTTGAACCTCTCAGCCTCTAGAACCATGAGCAAAATAAACATCTATTGTTTATATGTTTTTCAGTTTCAAATATTCTGTTACAGGAACAAACAGTGCACTAGGATAAGAGGTCAATTTTGAGAGGATTAAATTGGAGGAAACATGAGAAATCTTTCTGTTACAGTGGTGGTGGGGTTCAGGACACAACATCCCAAAATAGGGTACCTTGGCACTTGAGGAAATGGTATAAGAAGATCACTCTCAATCTTTCCTTCAGCTTTCTCCCCTGAAGCAAGGCATAAAAGAGTTCTCTGACCTTCTTTTAAAGAAGGTCTTGGGGCTAGTGCTGTGGCACAGCGGGTAAAAGCCACTGCCTGCAGTGCTGGCATCCCATATGGGTGCCGGTTCATGTCCCGGCTGCTCCACTTCCAATCCAGCTCTCTGCTATGGCCTGGGAGAGCAGTAGAAGATGGCCCAAGTCCTTGAGCCCCTGCACCCATGTGGGAAAACCCAGAGGAGTACCTGGCTCCTGGCTTCAGATCAGCTTAGCTCCGGAGTGAAACAGCAGATGGAAGACCTACCTCTCTCTCTCTCTCTCTCTCTCTCTCTCTCTCTCTCTGCCTCTCCTTCTCTCTCTGTGTGACTCTGATTTTCAAATAAATAAATAAATCTTTTAAAAAAATAAAGCAGGTCCTAAGACCCTCATTTCCAAGAGATCCTCCCTACACTCAGAGGAAATATCTTATAGGAAGTGCAAGAAGAATTGACAAAGAAAAACCTTGCTAGGTTCCCCTAGTTTATTACCATTGAATCATATACTTTTGTCCTCCAATCACACTTTATGCAAATGCTTCATAAAAATACACACTTATCCCTGTTTCTCTGGGTCTTCATTTCCAAAGGTGCCCATGTCATATAACAGTTATACTAAGCAAATATGTATGCTTTTCTCTTGTTAATCTGTCTTCCTGTATAGGGGTCTCAGCCATAAGCCTTGCAGTGGATGAGAAAAAATATTACTGTTTCTGTCCTACTGTGGCAATGTTTTTATTTGAACCCAGGAAGGGATAATATGATTATACCCAGATATAAAAGTTAATTAAGCTGTACTCTTAAGAGTAGTTGGCTTTCCTTTGAGGTCAACTTGAAGATCAGGGGAAAACAAACAGTCATTTGAAGTTATTTGAGTGCTACCAAGGTAGTAAAAAGTTATCAACCATAAGCTCAACGATGAAGAAAATTCAGGGAAGAGAGATTAGTATTTGTGGTTAAATTTCCCAAAGATGCTACTAGGTGATTGAGAAGCTGAGCTGACTTTGACAATCTTTCCAATGTAGAGAAATGAAGACTGCAACTAGAGTCCAGTACCTGTCAAGAAATAACTTCTTGGGAAAGCCAAAGATTTGAATTGGACTATTAAAGGGTTGTTTATCACATGTAAATGTGAATGAGAAATACAGTGTTGTAACAAGGTCCAAGGTTTGGCTTCAAAATACTTATTTCCTGAAATTAAGATGACTTTTATTCTTAGTATCTTTTTTTTAAAGATTTATTTTATTTATTTGAAAGACGGAGTTACAGAGAGAAGTAGAGTCAGAGAGAGAGGTCTCTCATCCGCTGGTTCACTCCTCAATTGGCCGAAACAGCCAGAGCTGCACTGATCTGGAGCCAGGAGCCAGGAGTTTCTTCAGTGTCTCCCACACGGGTGCAGGGGCCCAAGGACTTGGACCATCTTCTACTGCTTTCCCAGCCCATAGCAGAGCTGGATAGGAAGTGGAGCAGCCAGGGCTCGAACCTGCATCCATATGGGATGCTGGTACTGCTGGCAGCAGCTTTACCCACTATGCCACAGCGCCGGCCCCTATTCTTAATATCTTAAGCCATTTGTCAAAAGAAAACAAAACATAAATCTTGCTGGAATAAAGATTAAAAGTAAAATAATAAAATTTCAAGGTATCTTTATAATTTTTCATGTGCGACTTTTAACCTTCAATTTAATAATTAGACACATAAGAAGAAATCAAAATTCTTTTATTAAATAACGAGAGACACAACAGATAATGAAACAGATTTAAAGGAGAAAAAAGTAAAAAAAAATAAGATACAATGAGAAGGCTAACCATTAATTTAATTTTTTCCACAAAGAAAGGAGAGGAAGGCACAGAAGCAATATTTTAAAAAAGTAATAGCTAGCAATTTTCCACAACTGGCCAAAGATGTCAAGGCACAATGATAAGAATATGGTAAAGATGATAAAAATTAAAGAAAAAGAAAAATATCTGGGGCTGGCACTGTGGCACAGCAGGTTAAAGCCCTGGTCTAAGTGCCGGCATCCCATATGGGCGCTGGTTCGAGACCTGGCTGCTCCACTTCCAATCCAGCTCTCTGCTGTGGCCTGGGAAAGCAGTAGAAGATGGTCCAAGTCCTTGGGCCCCTGCATCCACGTGAGAGACCTGGAAGAAGCTCCTGGCTTCTGGCTTCGGATCGGTGCAGCTCCAGCTGTTGCAGCCATCTGGGAAGTGAACCAGCAGATGGAAGACCTCTCTCTCTGTCTCTACCTCTCTCTGTAACTCTGTCTTTCAAATAAATAAATCTTTTTTAGAAAAGAAAAATATTTAGAAATACCCCAAAATAGGAAAATTATCTGTGGGGAGCAGCCCGGACTGGACTGAGTTACTGGAATTAAGACTTATTCTATGCATCTGCTCTCCCACAATATGGCGCTGGGAGAGAAGTAAACAGCTTCCGCACAGCTGCCTCCAGTTCAACCAATAAACTGTAGGACTTGCTCCTGATTGGAGGAGAGCAGCGTGCTTGGCGTGTGGGCAGCCGAGTTAGGATTGGCGGAGGAGGACTATAAAGGAGGAGAGAGACGGCATGCACGAGGGAACATCTAAGGGGAACATCTAGCTGAAGGAACACCCGTGCAGCCCCCGAGAAAGCCGGCCGGCGGTGTGCCGCTCCCCTGCGGAAGTGGGGAATGTGGCCAGGGGGAACCGCCCTTCCACGGAGGTGGAAGGGATAGTAGCCAACCCGGGAAGAACCAGCAGCAAACCCGGGGAGGGCCGAGCAGACAGAAGGAACAGCGCAGGGTCCTGTGTCGTTCCTCCACAAAGAGGGGGAGCGACATTATCTTCAAAGCATCAAAATAAGGCTTTTATATATACTTATGTATCATGAAATGATTTAACATTGGTAGATAAACTATTGAATACTGAAATAGTCAAAATATCTGAATTCTCTTGGCTCTGCCTTAAATAGGTATATGGGCAGCACTCAATTTCCTTAGAAGCCCAACTATTTCATCCTTTAAAAATATATAAATCTGGACAGGCATTTGGTCTAGGATTTAAGATTCCATTTGGAACACCTGCATCCCACATCACAGTGCCTGGATTCAAGTCTTGGCTCCACTCCTGATTCCAGCTTCTTGCTAATGTGCACCCTGAGAGGTAGCAGTTGATAGTTCAAGTAGTTGGGTCCATGCAACTGCCATAAGAGATTGGAATTGGGTTCCTGGCTCCCAGTTTTATACTGGCTCTGGTCCAGCCTTTGCAGGCATTTGTGGAGTGAACCAGTAGCTGTGTACTCTTTCCTGTGTGTTTGTCTGTCTGTCTGTCTCTCTCTCTCTGTTTGCCTCTCAAACAAATAAAAACTTAAAAGATAAGTTTGAAGTATTATGTAAGTGTAAGATGACAAAGACTTGCCTAGAAAGTAATTTTTAAATTTATTTTCTTGAAGATTTATTTTATTTATTTGAAAGGAAGAGTTACAGAGAGAGAGAAGGGAGACACAGAGATCTTCCACCTGCTGGTTCACTCCCCAAACGGCCACAGTGGCCAGGGCTGGGCCAGGCCGAAGCCAGGAGCCAGGAGCTTCTTACGGGTCTCCCATATAGATGCTGCTTTCCCAGAAGCATTAGCAGGGAGCTGAATTGGAAAGTGAAGCAGCTGGGACTGGCACCCATACGGGATACTGGCATCACAGGCAGTGGCTTAACCCACTACGCCACAATGCTGGCCGCAGGATTTTATTTTTGTTGATGTGAAATGACTAATATAATTTTTAGTTGGCAAAAATGTTAAAAAGTGGAAATCTGATTTGGTTGCTAAATAAACACATAAATAAACCACTAGACTTCATTTAACCACTAGGAACTGAGTAGAAGGAGGTGATAGCTTTAATATATTCTCTCTTCGTTTGAACACATCAGGTGTACCTAGTTCTGAGCACTAGTTGTTACTAACGGCATTGTGGGGGGTGAAGAGGAACTTATTAAGAGCAGCATAATGAGCATAATGTGGATTTTCAAGAACAACTCAAAGTAGAATCTAAGACAACTAGGGATTTTTATCTTAGAGTGTTTTTAAGGTGGGAATGGGTTTAGAATACAATTTACTATTTATAAGGTTTTGACAACTTGTGAAATGAAGATGAAATCAATAATTACTTGGCACTGTTTCAAAGGGAAAAATAAATTGGAAGGTCTAATAAATCAAATGAGTACAAGTATCTTGAGTTCAAAGCTCAGCCCCTTCTTTTCTCACTGTGTGACCTGAGGTATATTAGATTTCTCCAGAGAAACAGAAACAATAGAAGACGCAGACATACATTATAAAGAACTGGCTCCGGGCCAGCGCTGTGGTGTAGCGCTTAAAGCTGCCACCTGCAGTGCTGGCATCTCATATGGCTGCTAGTTCCGGCTGCTCCACTTCTGTTCCAGCTCTCCGCTATGGCCTGGAAAAGCAGTAGAAGATAGCCCAAGTCCTTGGGCCCCTGCATCTTCATGGAAGACCTGGAAGAAGCTCCTGGCTCCTGGTTTTGGATCTGCCTCTGCCCCTCTGTAACTCTGCCTTTCAAATAAATAAATAAATCTTAAAAAATAGAATTGGCTCATATGATTATGAATGCTGATACATCCAAAATCTGCAGAACCCATTTCTCAGTTTGAGTGTGAAGGCCAGACATTTAGTAGAATCAGGAAGAGCTCATATTGTTGTTGGGCCTTAGTGAGTGCAGACAGAGGAGTGCCACACACTGATAATCTTTAGAGTTCTTTCTTTATTTATTTTTTAAAAATTTATTTTATTTATTTGGAAGACAGAGTTACAGAGAGAGGTAGAGACAGAGAGAGAGATGTCTTCCATCCCCTGGTTCACTCCCCAGATGGCTGCAACGGCTGGAGCTGTGCCGATCCGAAGCCAGGAGCTTCTCCTGGGCCTCCCGTGCAGCATATGTGAAACTAATACCAATTACAATCTTGACAAAACCAATTACAATTTGACAATATCAGTTACAATCTTGACATTAGTCCAGGTGCAGCTTATAGGCTTTAAGTTTGAGGGAACATACTAGGGGATTTCTATGTTCTGCCAAGCAGGATGTAGTACACTCTTGTTTTCTTAGTTTTAGACTAATCATGGTCTCACGGTGGGTGGTGCTTTTTCAAGATGGAGTTCCTCTGTCTCTAAAATGGAGTCCCTATTGTCACAGTGTCACTTCAATATCCCAGCTTGAATGCTGTATGGAAAATTTTTTCTTATGGAGGGGAGGGCCAGGCTTTTACTCTATTCAGGCTCACACCCATATTGATAAGAAATCTATTTTATTCAATCTACCCACATAGCTAGTAATCTCATCCAAAATACCCTCAGAGAAACACCCAGAGTCATGTCTAACTATCTATTTGGGCACCTTGTGGCCCAATTATTGACACATAAAATTAATCATCACATCAAGCTAGTTATTAAACTTCTCTCTACCTTTGTTTTGTCACGTACAAAATGAAGCAAATAATGTGAGGGATCTCAAAAAGTCCAAGGAAAATGTGTATTATGAAAAAAACTGTGTGTGAATTTCCTTTTTATTTTATAACATTTTACACCAAAGTAGTATCTATCTCAACAGTTCATTTTAAGGGTTAAATGATAAAAATACCTAAAATAGCACATAAAAAAGTCCCTGAAACTTAGTAATTCTCAATTTTAAGTAGCAGTGCTTTTAATACTCAATATACAGAATTATTGAATAATTATAATAATTTGGTATAATGATTATGAGTCAAAGAGCAGCTATACATTGATCTATTCCAAAGGTTTAAAAATAGAAACCTAAAACTTATTCTGATGCTTTGTGCCATCTAGCATATAGTAGTATTAAGTATTTATTATATGATTTATAATTTGTATAAGTATATTTTATAGTATTTTCAGTACCTTATTAAATTTTATTTGATAAAGTTCTAGGGAGATTTGAGTTTCCATTTTTCTACAAAGCAAATAACATTAGGTTATTGCAGAATAATTAGAAAAAAAACTCTGCCTAAACAAAGACAAAGCTATTTTGAATTAGTGAGAGGTTGGTTTTAGTGTAATTTAAAATAAATGGATTCTATCAAATTGAAGTACAGAGAATAATGATAAATAATTAAAGTATTATAAAATAGGGGTCCTGCTAGGTTTTCTTGAATGAAGAGGTAAAAGTCACTTGTAATTATAAGTAGACCTTTTGCTATACAAAATTGAGATTCTAAATTCTTAAAGAACAGATAATTCCCTTCACTAAGTTAAATATTTGTCCTTTGGTTTTTTCTCAAATTTGCTTAGCGAAACAGATTTGCTTAGCAAAACTTTTCTTTGTAACAAGTGCAAAAGTAAAATTCAAAGCTGTCTCATGGTCTTTTTTTAGTCACCAAAGTACATTCATGATAATTTGATGTATGAAAGAAAAAATAATACATAAATGTTAGATTTTAAAGGAATAACTTGTTTCTATGCTCAAATGATGACCCTTCCAAGTGTATCACTCAGAATTTGCAACAAGTTTATTCCATTCAGTTGTTTTCTTTTTTCATTTAAAATACCTACTTTCATGTTAATATTTTATTGTGTTGATTGTGACACTTTAATGCTCTCCTGTGTGGATGTCATCTCTGCAAGTATAAACACTGAGTGAATTAGATGCAGAGGAAGGCCTCATTCTGTCTAAAGTGAGGTATATCACAAGTTGTCAAACCTAATTTACTACTAGAGATATGTCAGAATTCAACAGGATACCAAATACTTTAGAAGTTCAAGGAAACTAAGCCATACACCACTTTGAGGGTAATTCTTGACTTACTACTGATGCAGATGTATGTAAACTTGATATTTTACCCTTTTGCAAAGGAGGAATAGAAATTAGGTACCTTATTATTGGTTCCCCACCCCCATACCCAAAGAAAAGTAGACATTATGCGGGACCTTTATGTGAGACCTTTAATAGCCAGTCTGGGGATGGTGGGATTTTGTTTTGTTTTCTACTATCATATTATGTATCAAGATGGTTAACACATATGTTTTAAGGCAGGAGTCACTGTAATCCAAGAAAATTTCTGAAATTTAAGAGGGCTCTAAAACCCCCATGCTGATAGAAAGTCTTATTTACATAAAAAGGCTTGTCCCAAACCTATACAACACTTTGTTTGTATGCTATCATCTTTAGGTAACCCTCAACTAGTGTTTTCAAACTAAAGGACTACCAAGGAGGTGAACTGGGTTGTTTTGAGCTATCTTAAATGGCTCCTACGGAGGAAAGGAGGAAGTATTTCCATTTCCTTCCTACTATCGGCCTAAATTTAATGATCATTATTCTATTGTATTCTTGCTTCTACGTTATGCTTCTAGGTGATGTTAAAGAAAAATTACTCATGAGATTTGTTAAATAATGATAAAGCAATTTTACTCAGGGTAATAGGTACAGTGACTATCAGTAGATAGTAAGAGAAAGAGACTGGGCTCAACTCTGATTACAAAAAAATGGATAATTGATATACAAGGAACACACTGGGAATCTGCAGACAGAAAATTATTAAAAGCAGGCTGGGCATTGTGGCACAATGGGTTAAGCCACTACTTGGGATACCCACATCCCATACTGGACTGCCTGAGATGGGAGTCCTGACTCTGCATCTGATCTAGCTTCCTGCTACTGCATCTGGGAGACAGCAGGTGATGGCTCAGATACTGAGTCACTGCCACCCATGTGGGAGACCCAAATGTAGTTCCTAGCTCTGACTTTTTCTTGGCTTACAGCTGTGTTTGCAGGCATTTAGGGATTCAGTCAGATGGGAGCTCTCTCTTTCTCTGTTGTTATGCCTTTCAAATTTTCAAATAAATATAAATGAATAAATAAGCATTATAACTAGAGAAATACTAAGAGGAACCATCAGAGGTAAGAGGAGAACCTGGCTAAGCCAACCTAGAATTCTTGCTGAAGGCAAGCTGGGGTGACTAGACATTACCTGGGAGATGGTGGAGGATGAAGAACCCGATCAGGTATCAAGGATGATCAGATATCAAGGATGGAAAATTTACTATAAACTTAACAGGATTCATGCTAGCATTAGAGATAATGCGAGATGAACAGGGGAGCTCTAAAGGCAGGGCCTAATTGACAAGAGAGTTCAGAGGAGAATCCTGATGAGAGTTTGGCTAAGGAGAGAACCTTGTGAGAGAGATTTTATTTGAAGTAATAATGTAAGTAAAAGCGAGATGAGACATCAAATCAATCAGGAACAAAAAGCTAAACATTGAGGCTGGAGTATAGGGTTCAAGGAAGTAAGAGTTACTTCTATGAAAGAAATCCTTTAGGCTTTCAAAATGAGCACTAACCCATCTTAATAGTGAAACCAAGCCCCCAGACAGTGGCTTGAATGCAGATACTGAATACCAACAGGCCAGTCTTCTAGCTTCTCTCCTTTAGCTTAAAGTACCCTTGTTCTGCCTTTTGATAGCACTAAAATTAACTCACTCAATTGAGGGAGTGGTACAGCTAGCCCTACAAGGTGGACTCATGAGTCATTTGCTTTTCCATAGATAACACATTGACCACCAGTATTAGAGGTTTTGTTCAGGGGACTTACAGGTCTGGGCAGGGGAATTCCAGGTCCAGGGTAGAAACTAACTATGCCCTGCATGTAGTCCCCAGACTAACTGAAGGCCACTTGGCCAACATAAAAATTCCCTGAAGAGCTTAGCATGGCTGACCAATCAAGGGAAGGCCACAAGCACCACTGACCAACCAGGAACTTGAACAAGGGCTGAACATGCACCTCTCAGCTACATTTTCAACCTATTATAACCCTTACTCTCTTACTCAGTGGGGAGCCTGGGTATTAATCAATAGCTGCCTCACTCCTTACTCTTCACTTTGCAATAAATACCTGTTTTCTTTCTGTGCCTGGGGCAAGTAGAGCCAGAGTTGGGAATTCTATGACAACTGCTCCAACTAGTTTTGGGGGTTGTTCTGCAACAATAGTATCCAACACTCTTCGCCTGTGCAACCCAGGAGACAAGGGTGAAGGCTAGCAACATTTAAGGTGTAGGATAAAACAATCTATCTTGTTTTCATTCTTTAACATCACTAAGCTTTCCAGATACACAACTTCTATAATGGTCACACATTTTCAAAAATACTGATATAGGAGCCAGTGTTGTGGCACAGTGCATTAAGCCACCATTTGCAACAACCACAACCCACATCAGAGAGCCAGTTTGAGTCTACTCCACTTCTAATCCAGTTTCCTGATAATGTGTCTGGCAAGGCAGAAGAAAATGGCTCAACTGCTTGGGTCCCTGCCACCCATGTGGGAGATCAGAATGGAGTTCTTGGCTCCTGGCTTTGATATGGGATGGGGTAGGTAGCAAGATTAGGACCATGAGCTAGAAGCCACACCTCCCCCACCCTATGTAATCTTATCAGTCCATCTGTCAGTCAAATGAAACTTTCACCAAGATGTACCTCCCCTCACCTGGGACATGGGGGCAGTACCATGTAACCACTCTCCTTAACAACCACAGAGGCCGGCAATGGGGAAGGGCTCTTTTTCTTCTCGAGGACCCAGAGGAGGCGGAGTACTGAAACACCTCTCCATCTCTCTCCCTTCTTTTCCCTTCCTGGACTGCTCTGAACAATTCATGTGTGTGTGTGTGACTTCCTCACCTTTCAAATAAACTATATCACTTTGTGTTTGTGCCTGTACTTAGAATACTTTTCTAGGAAAGAGGCAAGACCCTGAAATAGGGATTTTAGACCTCACACTGCCCACAACAGTGTCAGCCCTGGTCCATACCTAGCTGTTGTGGATAGTTGGGAATTAATCACAGGTGAAAATCTTTGTGTCTGTACTTCTCTCTGTCACTCTGCCTTTCAAATAAATAAATAAATACTTCTTTTTAAAAAACCACACGAGTCTGATTAGTTGCAAAGTCAGCAGTTAGTTTTTGATAAATAGTACTTACTTGAGTACCAGGAAATTTCCTAGCCCACACTAGCCCTTCGTTTTCCATCCATCAAGGCATTCAGTTGCTCATCTATAAAGTTGGCCCCGAAATCCTCTACAAATTAGTTATTACAGATTAAAAGAGGGTGATAGTGTTGCGGGAATTGACAATGAACAAGGTGACCTTGATTCACCTTGTTCACATGAAGAATTTCCACGCAGACAGGACAGTGAGTAAAGCACAATTTACTGAAGTCAAAAATCTCCTGCTGCAGCAACAGGGCAGGGGATCCAAGAGAGGAAGATCCGAGAAACTTGTCAAAGTGGGGTCTTTTAAAACACAATTTGGGGAAGTAGAATAATAGCTAATGATCAATCACAGGGTGGAGACAAAACTCATCAGAGGACCAGAATTGTAATCCTGTCTAGCCTGCTCATGATAAAACAAAACAAAACAAAAAGCCATCAGAAGGGTAGGAGAAGTAAGTTTGTGTTTCTATTCTGATAAAACTAGAAACTCAGAAGGGTGGGATTACTACTTCTTTGCTATTCTCATGATAAAACTAGAAACTTAGAGGAGAGAGACTGGTATTCTGTCTTGCTAAAGGCGGCTTCTGGACAGAAGGGAGCATCTTGTCCACTCTTAAAGGGACTCCCCTTTTCTCATCCCAACAGGGACCTGATCTTAGCCCATCTAAATCATCACAGTAGTACCCTAGCACATACGTCACTTTGCAATACATTTGATTTGAGCTTCTGGTGCAAACTTGTCTTGTGATACTCTCATTTAAAAAATACTGATATATTATTTACAATTCAATAAGAAGCATGTGGACTTTTTTTTTTTTAATTTGACAGGTAGAGTTAGTGAGAGAGAAAGAGAGAGACAGAAAGGCCTTCCTTCCATTGGTTCACCCCCAAAATGGCCGCTACGGCCAGCACTGCATGGATCCGAAGCCAGGAGCCAGGTGCTTCCTCCTGGTCTCCCATGTGGGTGCAGAAGCCCAAACACTTGGGCCATCCTCCACTGCCTTCCTGGGCCACAGCAGAGAGCTGGACTGGAAGAGGAGCAACCAGACTAGAACTCTTTTAATATAATAGTGATTACTGGAAAAGTATCACCAAAAAGTAGATCATGTATCTTTAAAGAAATATTTCAGGGGCCTGTGCTGTGGCAGTGATGGCACCATCTGCAGCGATGGTTAAGCTACCATCTGCAGTGATGGCATCCCATACGGGCACCTGTTCCTGGCTGCTCCACTTCCAATTCAGCTCTCTGCTAATGCATCTGAGAAAGCAGCGGATGACACAAGGGCTTGGGCCCATGTACCCACTTGGGAAACCCAGATGAAGTTCTTGACTCCTGGTTTTGACCTGTCCCAGCTCTGGCCATTGTAGCCCTTTGGGGAGTGAACCAGTGGATGCAAGATCTTTCTCTCTCTTTCTGTAATTCTGACTTTCAAATCAATCGATCAATCAATCTTTTTTAAAAAGAAATATTTCATACAATGGCAATGTAGTTCAAAACCCTTTATTTTAAACTTTTAGATGATTTAAATTATATACATTCTGAGTTCTTCAATTTGGGAAAAACAGACACTATTTATTTCTAATGAATTCCAACATTTCAAATCTGTATGTCGTATAAAATCAGAATATATCATCTCAAAATATGACTTTAGGAGACCAGAATGTATTACCCCAAAATATGCCTCTTTAAAATAAGGATTATTTTGAGCTGATTATTTTGAGAAGCAGCAGAGACAAGAGATGCTCTGAAAAGAGAGTAGAAATCACCTTTGTGTAAGGGAAATTTACATTTTCAAAAGCAAATTCCATTTGTACTGGTGTCTCCCTCTCTGAAGCAGAAGAGAAGGATAACTCCTAAAACACAATGGAATTTTATCAATTAAAAAGACACAGACATAAATCTGCATGACAAGCCTTATCCTTGTTTACTGTGCTTTTCCTGGTCACATTCCCATAACTGGCCTCCAACACATCTTTCTTTGTTTTTAGCTGAAGATGGTATTTAAATATGAAATATAAGCCACCTCTTTGAGAATTACTCTTTCCCTGAGTATTTCCCTCATGTACATACAAGGCATACATGTTAATAAACTCTTTTTGTTTTACTCTTATTAATCAGTCTTTTGTTAGAGGCAATCCTTCTGAAAATTTAGATGGGGTAATTATTTTTTCTACCCTACAATGTCCTTGTGTGTGCAAAATGCAAACCAGGGTTGTGTGTGTGGGTGTGTGATGCATACACATCTCTGTGTGTTTCATTCTCATTTGGATAAACTTTGCTTAAAATGTAAGAGATTAAACAGATCTACTAATTGAGAGAAACCATCATCTTGAGTTTAGTGTGTGAGATCATACATTATTTGAAATAGATCACTTACATGATCAAAGTGGATGGAATCTACCTTTAGGAATGATTTCAGAAAAATTCTGATTAAGACAGAATGCAAGAAACATGATTCTTTTGATATCCCTGCTCTTTCTTTTAAAGAGTAGTACTTATTAATAAATTAAAAGTATAATTACAATGTTACTAAAGAGTTCTAATTAAAACTAAAATTATTATGCTGCATAGCAATAATTCTAATTTGAAAAACAGTTATTGATTATCAGATATTCCTAGTATGACCAGGGGCAGTTTCTAATATCCAGGGTTAGGAAGGAATCAATGATTAGAAAATTACATACATATGTTGTCCTAAGTAGGATCATATACACAGTAAGAAAGAAAACTGCAATTTTCTCTCACGAGGAGAGATGATTATAACATAGATCCCTTATCTTCAAACTGTTCTCAACCACATTGTAGCTCTAGGTTTTCTCATAGGCTATTCTTGTTCTGGTCTAACTAGAACATCTAATAATGTCATTGTAACATTACTGAAGTATGTGTAGAGATGAACCTTGCATTGTGTATTTGTTCAAATTACAAGATCAAAAAACAAACAAACAAAAGCAAGAACAGCAGCAACAACAACAACAACAAAAAAGCAGTGTTCTAAAAAGTCCCTTTTGGAAAACATGAAAAGCTTACTTCGTTTTAAGAATATACTGCTGATTAATTTTGAAACTCTATTTAGGAATTCAGATCTTTAATGTCAACATTGTTTACAGCGTAATTGTTCAATCACTAACTACATGTCAATTTTAGTGTGCCTGTGTTGATTTGAAAGTTATAGAGATGCTGGCTTTGATCTATTACTTTTGTCATTGTAAACTTTGGTGTTCAGGGTTCCCATTTTGTATTTGAAATGTTATGCACAAACTGGATTATAGCATATTAAAGAAAATGGCTTTAGAAATATAACAGCAGGTTGCTGGATAAAGCTTAGCCATTAGAAAATCTATTTTTGGAAAGGAAGGAGAAGAACATTATATTATGCTATGACATAAAAATCCATAATTATATTTTACTTGTACATCTGGGACAAGTTATATAATTATATTGCCTTTTTATTTGGAATTTCACTGTTTAAAGTTTACAGGCACCAGTATCTAATTTGATGATTTTTTTAATGTTGGAAAAATTTCTCAACACTTGTAAAATACTGAAAATAAAATGAGTTGTGTTTAAAAAGCTTGCCTGCATTCAAAAATGGAGGTTTGAAATTACTGCCAAAAATACAACTGAATGTGACTCAGAGAAAACTGGTACTAAGAAGTGTTTTTTTTTTTTTATTTGTTTAAAATGTTTAAAAAATTTGTTTAAAATGGTATTTACCTGAACATGTGGAAATGGCTATGGAAATGGGCAAGAGGTAGAGACTGGAAAAATTTTGTAACTGTAATAAAAGTATCTTTCTTCCTTTCTCTTCTTTTTCTATTTTATATAAAAAAGCAGCTACTGATACTGTGAATTACCTATGCCTAGTCTGGTGAACAGCAGTATTTGTGTAAGACTTTCAGGAGCCTCCTGACGGGAGATGGTTTGGAATGGTTACTTTGACCCAGCTAAAGCGCCCGTCCAGCTGATGCTGAGCCCCATTGTCAAGAGACCTCCACCTGGCTGACGCCCTGAACCCCCCATTACAGGCTGGATGGAACCTCATCAGAACAAAGGTGAACAGACTCATCGTGTTATTTCTAACCTCACCCTGCAACTGTTCCTGTCCCTTAAAAAATCCCTCTTGCTGGCATGTTAGGCAGAAAAGAGCACATTTTGGATCAAGAGATCTCTTTCCCGAAGATTTGGGCTCCTTGAAATAATTTTTTTCCTCTTACCCACACTCGTCTCTGGTGAATTGGCCATCCAAGTGGTGAGCAGCACAGGCCTGATTATTTCTCTGGTAACTACTTGGAGAAGTAGACTATAAAAAGAGTGATTTTTCCATGAGGAGAGCATTAAGAGTGATTCTGGTGAGGGCTCAGAAAAAGAGAACTCTAGGGAAAGCATGGGATTTCTTAGAGATTACTTACATGATTATGATCAGAATATTAACAGAAATATGAACAGTGGAGAACATTCTCATGAGGTCTGAAGCAGAAATTAGGCACAAGATATTGGGGACTAGAGCAAATGCCATTGCTGGTTTACAACTGCAAAACAACTTGGCTGTACTGTGTCCACGCCTTAGGGCTTTAAGGAATTTGGCACTATTTAATAGCAATGAACTAGGGTATCTGGCAGAAGAAATACCTAAGCATTCAGGATGCTATGTGCTACTTTTAACCACATACAGTGAGATGTGCAAGCAAAGAGATAACTTAAAGATGAAATTTTGAATTAAAAATGAAGCAGATTGGAAAGATTTCAAAAGTTCTCAGCCTAACCATAAATAATAAAAAAGTTTGTTTAATAGTGAATACAAAGGCCAAGTGACCTTTTGCTAAAATGAGCTTAAGTGATGCATGTGGCTAGAAGGGAGCCAGGCACTATTCTTCAAGACAATGGGAGAAAGTCCCCGAAGGTGTTTCAGTTGTCTTCATGACTACCTCTCCTATCACAGGCTCACAGATCCAGGTGGGCAGAATGGTTTGGTGGGATGGGCCATGGGCGCCATCCATAAGCTTGCTGCCCAGAGCTACTTTGGGTCTCTAATCCCCAGATTCCAGCATAGTGCTCCTGTTATGGACAATGACCAAAGAAACCAAACAGCACTCAAGGCTTCCAGAGAAAAGGCACACAATTTATTTATGCATGTGGGCTTAACTAGACTCCTGTCTCAAGAGTCAAGCCCTGATCCTCTGCCATTCCCTACTTTTATACCTAAATTCAGCAAGGCAGTAACAAGGAAGTGCAGTTTTGAGACAGTTTGGGGCAGTTTCAGGGCAATTTCGGGAAGCACACTGTTATCTTAGACCATCAGGGATAACAAATCACAATTGCAAAGTGGGATAGTTTTATGATACAGGACCCCATGAATTATAACTTAAAGGCATTTTCAGGAGGCATCTTATCTTAGGTATGCAACTGACTAAGGCAATTGGGGAACAAGTTTCTAAGTCAGTACTGGTTTGCATAGACCCAGCTGGCCCTTTGATTACAAGTGGGAGGGAGTCTGTAGCATTCATTGGAACTGTCTCCGTAACAGCAAGCAGGCCTGTGACACTCCTAGGCCACTCCAGCTGCCTTGCAAGCAGGCCTCACTGTGGCTTGACTTGCCACTCTGCAAGACATAAGCAGTAAGTCTTGGTGGTGTCCATGTGTTGCTAAATCTTCAGGTGCATAGAATTCAAGAACTGTGGGGGCGCTACTAGCTCCAGCGAGATTTTAAGGGATGTTGTAGACTATCTGAGGGCACAGGGAAAGATTGGTTCAGGGAGCCTCTGTTAAGGATGCAGGGCTGCCACGGTGAGTACCCAGTAGGGAAAGACTCACTGCATGCAATACCAGCCTGGGAGATTTGCTACATGGTGAGTCCGGCAATGCCAAAGAGGCAGGACGGTGCAAAGTTTTGAGGGCTCAAACCCTCCAGTGTATCCAGCAGGCAGTTTTCAGATTTAACGTTTGCTGTGTTGGGTTTTACAGACTTACTTGGGAAAAGCTAACAATTTCTTCTTGCTTATTTCTCTCTTTTGGAATGTGGATGTCTATCCTATGCCTATCCCATCACTGTATTTTGGGAATAGATAACTTGTTTTGTATACGTTTTAACAGAATAATGCCATTATCTTTGGGGTATGGTATTGTGGTAGTGACTTTGCTGTAAAAGGTTCTGATTTCTCTTACGTGCATGGTCTCTTGCTCTCTCTGTATGTACGTTCTCTTGTCATGTGATGTTCTCTGCCATGCTGTGATATACCAAGAAGACCCCAAAATGCCAATATCTTGATACTGGACTTGCCAGCCTTAAGAATTGTGAAAAATACATTTCTTTTCCTTATAAATTCTTTTCTGCAGTACTCTAGTATTCTGTTAGAGCAGAAAAGTGACTTGGGCAGTATTAGTCAAATTAAAATATTTCAACTTATAAACAACATATTCTAATAGAGCTATTTTATTTTATTATAATGACATTGAGGTTTTTTAGGACACTTTATCATTTCCTCAGAATTTGAATTAAAATATGGGTATATTTATCATATGGAACGATTCTTCAGGTAAAGCTATACTCTAAACCAAACTTTACATTCAACTGAGGCTAATTTTAAGATATTCTGACTTAGGCATGATCTATGTCAACTATAGTTATAGAATGTTATTGTAAATTTAAAGCAATATATATTAAAAATTGAAAAGAAAATACTAGTTGTAGGACAGATCCTAGCACTGTGGGAGGGTTGATGTTATGATGCTACTGAGAGCCACTAAAAGCTCCAGGTCTGTATTTCCCAAAATAGCCTGCCACAGCACATAAAACTTCCACTTTGGATAATGTTTCAGTTTAGGGAATCGAATGTATGTTAGTATGTTGCCATTGTTTGATATCATATTAAAGTGAATTAATTTATTTGACTGCCAAAAAAAAAGGCTGTAATTGATGGCCCTTGTAGCGTACCTACAGTTGGAGGATGCCAGAGCTACATAAGGCATCTGTAAGTGGATGTTGAGCCATACAGAAGAGTGTCAACAAGAAACAAACAACCCATCCCCCCTTCATTTTTTTTTTTTTTTTGACAGGCAGAGTGGACAGTGAGAGAGAGAGACAGAGAGAAAGGTCTTCCTTTGCTGTTGGTTCACCCTCCAATGGCCACTGTGGCCGGTGCACCGCGCTGATCCAAAGCCAGGAGCCAGGTGCTTCTCCTGGTCTCCCATGGGGTGCAGGGCCCAAGGACTTGGGCCATCCTCCACTGCACTCCCGGGCCACAGCAGAGAGCTGGACTGGAAGAGGGGCAACAGGGACAGAATCCGGCGCCCCGACCAGGACTAGAACCCGGTGTGCTGGCGCCGCAGGCAGAGGATTAGCCTAATGAGCCGCGGCACCGACCCCCCCCCCCCCCGCCCCACCGCTTCATTTTTCATAGCAACAGAAATTTAACATTTTGCCTGATCATTTTGAAACCGTACAATGCTAAATTTCCCGTGCTGCTGAGGTTTTTGACCTTTGTTGTATTGCTGCCTTGTTTAGTGCTCTTTCTTCTTACACCTGAATCTAGCAACCTGCATGATTCTGGATCTTCAGATGTGCTCAGGTGGATGAAGACGGTTGACAGCAAGATATTTTTGTTTTCAAAAGAATTGATAACATATTTTGAAAAAGTTACAATTAATTTAATAGCACTTAAAATTATATTGTTAACCACTGCATTTATATGATTTGCATTAAAACAAAGGCTGCCCAAATTAATTCATAGAGAATGTCTCTCTCCCTTGCAAGTTGTTAACTCCTTTATTGATCCACAGCTCATCAGCTGTGCTGAGCTGAGCTGGGGGTCTTCTGCTTTAGGGTATATTGTCCTGTTTTGGAAGTTAGGTTTACACACTGAGGTATGTCTAGATAACACAGGAACAAAATAAAGAAAAATGTTTTCAATTCAACCAGACTACACAGGATAATTGATAACTGAGATTAAGTATTCACTAATCTTAATCCTCTAACAATTCATTGAAATGGCCATCAGGACAAAATAATAAATGTTTTTTACTATTGTTTTTGAGGAAGGCAAAACAAACACATTCTCAAGTACAATGTTAATTTTTGTGACAATATAGTAGGACAAATTCTTTCTACAGAAAATATACAGAATTTTAAAAAAAAACCACTTTGTATTTGAAAAAAGAAAAATAATGCACAGAAATATGCATACCCACATCCACGTGCAATGATGCTTCAAAACAGTCACAGAAAGGGCCAGTGCTGTGGTGTAGTAGGTTAAGCCTCTGCCTATGGTGCTGGCATCCCACATGGGCGCCAGTTCTAGTCCCGGCTGCTCCACTTCCAATCCAGCTCTCTGCTTATGGCCTGGGAAAGCAGTGGGAGATGGCCTAAGTGCTTGGGCCCCTGCACCCAAGTGGAAGACCTGGAGGAAGCTCCTGGATCCTGGCTTCGGATTGGCCCAGCTCTGGCCGTTGTGGCCATCTGGGGAGTAAACCAGCGGGTGGAAGACCTTTCCCTCTCTGTCTCTCTCTCTCTAACTCTATCTCTCAAGTAAATAAATCTTAAAAGAAATACACAGTCACGGAAAAATGGAACTAAGGCATAATGCTCATTTTCCATGAAATTTTTGAAGACTCTCATTATATACATGGCAACCATTTCCTGGCATTAATCTCAGGATAAATAGGAATCAAATTTGCTTTCTTGGGTGGCTATGACCTTTTATTATGTACTGTTTTCTCAGCACAAGGAAACATATATTTTTAGTTACTGGAAGATAATGCAACCAGATTAATGCATTTCAGCAAGAGTTTTCATTTGTCTAAAAACAATAGCAGATGGATTCAAGGAAAACTCACTGAAAACTCATGATTCTTCCATTATGTCAATAGATATGTAAATATTTTTATAAGCTTGATCTCAAAGGTACATGAATATTCTTTTTAGTACCTATGATATTAATTTATCATATAGAAAATCTTAACTTATGGCAGTGTGAAATTCATGAGGGTCACTTACTACTGAAATATATGGATTCACCTCTATTCTCGTTGGATTTTCAGTTTTGATTAAATGTGTAAAGAAAAAGTTGCATATTCTTAGATTTCCTAGAAGATGATTTTCATAAAACTATACCAGTTATTTGTCAGTAAATTATTAATTTAACATCAAAATATATTATTTACATAAACTAAAATGTAATCCTTATAGTATTTTAAAATACATGACAGAGAAAAGACTTATTTTTAGAAATTACATTTAACATTCCCCTCTATTGTTGTTACTAAAGATATATTCAAATCAGATAGTATAATATCATATTAAGGATCTAGGAGGGGTTGGCGTTGTGGCACAGTGGGTAAAACCACCACCTGCAGTGCCAGCATCCCATATGGGCACCAGTTCGAGTCCCAGCTGCTCTATTTCCAATCCAGCTTCTATTATAGATGGGAAAGCAGCAAAGAATGGCCCAAGTCCTTGGGCCCCTGAACCCACATGGGAGAACTAGAAGAAGCTCCAGGCTCTTGGCTTTGGACTGGCCCAGCTCTGGATATTGCAGCCATTTGGGGAGTAAACCAGTGGATGGAGGACCTCTCTGTCTATCTGCTTTTGCCTCTGCCTTTGTAACTCTGCTTTTCAAATAAAGAAATAAATATTTTTAAAAAGAAATGTAATCATAAGTGTTTTGTAGTTTAACAAACTTTGACAATGATTTTAATCATTGTAAGGATATTTAATAAGATTTCTTTAAGTAGGTTATACAGTGATCAGACAACTTCTCTAGTATGTACAATTTAATTCCTATGATCTAGTTTGTATAACACACATTACTCAGGTCTTTAAAAACTAGATACTAAAATTTTAACATCTTAAGGTGGATCAAAAAGTTCATGGAAAATCCCCATTAGCTTTTTAAAAAGATATATTTATTTGAAAAGTGGAGTTACAGAGAGACAGAGTGAGTGAGAGAGAGTGAGAAGAAAGAGAACTTCCACTGGTTCACTCCCCAGACAGCTGCAATGGTAAGGGCTGGGCCAGGTGTAAGCCAGGAGCCTGGAACTCCATCTCAGTCTCCCACATGGGTGGCAGGGGCCCAAGTACTTAGACCATCCTCTGCTGCCTTCTCAAGTATACTAACAGGGAGCTGGACAGGAAGTAGAGCAGTGGGGACCCGAATCAGCACTCATATGATGGGATGCCTGCAGTGGCTTAACCTGCTGCACTGCCACGTCAGCCCCTGATAATATAATTTACATTACTAGGCTAATATGTTAAAAAAAATTTGAGGAAGTAAAAAAAATTGCTGCAGAAAATAATATAAATTACCAAACTTAAGGAAAAATAGAAAACCTTAACAAATCAATACCTATAGAACAAATGTCCATAGTTATGGAAGAATTTCTGTATTGAAAGTGCCAAGCTTAGGAAATTTTATATCTAAGTTCTTTCGAGGAACAGATTTTCTTTTTATATAAACTCTCTTAGAGCATGGAAAAATATAAGAACTTTCCAGTTCATTTCTTACAATTAGAATAACTTTATAAAAGTATTTGGAATGGTACAAAATTAACAGAAAACAGATGCATGTGGAAATATATAAAATCTATATTAAAATATTACAAAACGAAGTTTAGAAAGGCATTGAAGAAATAAAAATATGACCAAGAATGGCTTCATTTAAGAATTTAAGCATGATTTAATGTGAGGGAACCCATCACTATAATATATCTGATAAATATTGTAACAAAAAATAAGCTAATGCACAGTAAGTTATTTTAATAAAATTAAACATGCACACCATCATGATAAATGCATGTAATTTAGGGATTGATTGATCTTTCAGTATAAATCAGATCATGTCATTCCACTGCTCAAAATCCTCACTGACGTCATTCAGTAAAAATTAAAGTTTTTATAATTCCTTATAAAACATTGTGTGATCTACTTTCAACTCTCCACTTCAACTTAATGTATTATCTCCTCACTGGTTTTCTGCCACAGCTACACTGGTATCTTTACTATTTCTAGAACATGTTTGATATGCATCTATTTTGGGATCTTGATAATTGCTGTTCCTTCTGCCCAGAATGCTGCCTGATATGCACATGACTCATACTCTTATTTATGGCAGATATTCAAATGTCACCATTTTGATCATCCCTACCCAACTTAAAAATATCTACATGATCTAAACATTTAATAAACCTCCTTCCTGCTTTTGATTTTTATAGTCTCTCTCTCTTCACCTTTAAATTTTATGCCTTCTCTAATAAGTATCAGGGTGTCAGATATTTTTGTTCCTCTTGTATTCATAGGTGCCTGTAAGAGTGCTTGGCAAAAATTAGAAGATCTAGCTATCAATATAACTATTGATTAGATCCATCTATCTACATCTATATCTATATCTATATCTATAGATCCATCTATATATCTACCTATATATTTATCCAAACATATGAAAACCTTTCAGAAAGTTCATGGAAAATAGAATTAAAAGATGTTTATTTTGCTTCTACACACACACACACACACACACGACCATATTAAATTGAAGCCTATATGTTTAATAATTATAGGTAGAATCATGGTTAATTCTGAATCATTTAACAAAGTATGTTCAGCATTTCTCAAAATGCTAAAGTACCATGAGAGGAATGCATTTTTCCTTCACTAGACATTGCCGTTTTAGCATGTGATTAGTGGCGAATACCTGGTTCTCGACAATTTTCTTCAGCTTCTAATTTAATCAAATTTAGCACTATTCTAATTTTGCACTTAGGTGAGCTAATAAATCCCTTAATATTATATTTTGATGGGCATTCCTTTCACTTTGGGGTGATAACATTTAACTATACACATATGTATTATTACAATAACGGCCTAGAAACTCTGAGAACTAACTTGCCTCAAATTACACCACTAATAATTGTTATAACCAGGATTCAAATCCAGAACTTCTTAGCTCTAAACTTCATGTTCTCAGACATTATGGCAGCATGTCTTCTTTTTTATAATGATGAATACAATACTGTATATATTATAATTTAGTCAACCAATGCACTGCTACATGACATAAGAGTACTCCAAATTTTCTGGAAAAACAGAATTAAAAGATATGTTTATTTTCATTCAATTTTTAAAGTCATTTCATGGTATTTTTATAATATGCATTTCCAAGAATTCTTGAAAATCCCTAATATTTACATTGTTTTACAAGTCAAATGATGACTATAATTCATAATTAGCTATATCTAATTTTTCCTTAGTAGAAACGACTGGAAACAAAATTACTATCATTGTTTATGAATATTCTGAAAGTTATAATATTTTGAAGTAACTCCTACTTTTTGTTTTCTATCTACTGAAACTTCTCTACATTCACCTTATCTACCATTAAGGCTAGGGTTGAAAAAAAAAAAAAGGCTAAGGTTGAAGGCAGGCATTATGGTGCAGTGGGTTAAGCTGCTGCTTGAGATGCCCACATCTCCTACTGGAGTCCTGGTTTGATACTGACTACTCTGTACTTCCAAACCAGTTTCCTGCTAATGCACCTAGGAAGACAACAAATGATGTCCCAAGTTCATGGGTCCCTGCCACCCATGTAGGAGATCTGGATGGAGTTCAGGCCTTTGGTTTCAATCTGGCTTACCTCTGGTTTTTGGGGGAATTTGGGAAGTGAACCTGCCAATAGAAGATCTCTCTTTCCCCACTTCTCTTTCTTTTTTAAAAGGCTAAGGCTGGGATTGGAAAGGAGGAAGGGTATCTTTAAGAAATGTCAGTCACATGTGTGAGATATAAGCCTTTACTTTGTGCTAGAGTGAACTGTGTGAAAGAGATATACCAGAGGGGCTGGTGCTGTGGCATAGCAGGTGAAGCCACTGCCTATGGTGCCCGCATCCCATATGGGAGCCGGTTTGAGTCCGGCTGCTCCACTTCCGATCCAGCTCTCTGCTATGGCCTGGGAAAGCAGTAGGAGATGGCCCAAGTGCTTAGGCCCCTGAACCCTTGTGGGAGACCTACAGGAAGCTCCTGGCTCCTGGCTTCGGATCATCACAGTTCTGGCTGTTGTGGCCAACTGGGGAGTGAACCAGTGGATGGAAGACCTTTCTCTCTGCCTCTCTCTCCCTCTCTCTCTCTCTGCCTCTCCTTCTCTCTCTGTGTAACTCTGCCTTTCAAATAAATGAATGAATCTTTTTTAAAGAGATATACCAGAAAGAGATCATTAGAAACATTAAGGAGATTGATGAAAGCAGCAGAGAAGCCTTCCTCTTGTTCCATTTTCGGGACTCTGGGAAGAAACCATCTTACAAGTTGCCTTTCGGAGGGGTAACCATATCAACATAAAAAGTGATGGCAGAGAGCCTGGAATTAGGTTCTCAAACTGCTCTTAGTTCTGGGTTATAGGAAAGAGGCACAGAAATCCTTGCATTCTCAAAGACGGAGAGTCTGGTGAGTGAGCCAGGCAGTGGAAAGCAATAATGAAGGAAACTGAAAACTCCTGAGCTGCAAACCAAATGAGAGATTCACAGAGCCATCAAAGTATGGCCATGCCAGCAGGAAGAACTGTAGGTTTCTGCCTAAGTCAAAATCAAACAATAAACTCCAACTTTGGGTCTAATAGAATGCCCAGCAACAAGACCAGACAAACCATACCTCAATAAATAATCATTAGTACACACCAAATGCCTAGCATAACGCCAAAGTTTGCCTGCACCAAAAAGCCACAAGGTCATGTGAGTCTCCAATACTGGTCACTATCTCAAAGAGAAGGAGGAGCAATCTGAAAAATTTGGTAATCCCCAATCATTATTATCTAGGATTTTTTTTTAAGTTTGGATCAAAATAAGTATACTGCTTCTTTTGGGTCCTTGCTTCCAAGACAACAAAGAAAAAAAGGAACAAAGGCTGTGCTGAAAACAGCTGTGGCCGCATGCATCCTATTTGCTGCATGAGCTGCGTGTGCTCTATGTGTGTCCAAAGACAAGGTCATTGAGAAGTTCATAACTGAAAACAGAATGGAGGCCACAGCCATTATGGGCATTTCCAAAGCAGGTGTCTTTAAGGCCAATGTACTTCCCAAGCTTTATTTGAAGCTACATTATTGTGAGTTGTGCCATTCACAGCAAAGTAGTCAGGAATTGGTCTATTTATTATGGATTTGGAGACTTTCCTGACCACTGTTTTCACAAGAATGAAAATATGGCATATTCTAGAGACATCAAGGATGCCAATACAGCTGTAGCAGAGAGAATGATGGGGCAATATTAGTTAGGAAAACCTTCAACAAAAGCTCTATTGGATACTTCTCCTTAGGTCCTGCTGGACAGAAATGTTTTATGTGCTTGTGATTAAATAAATCACTGGGAAAAGAAATAGATTCCCATGATTGCATTTAATTTATTTAATTCATTCATTGAAGTGAGGAGGGAAATACTTTGCCTGGACAAATTAAGTGTGCAGAGAATGGACACAGAAGTGAACTTTAGGTATTGCCAGAGAGAAAAAAAGTGGAAAAGGGAAGGGGTATGTGACTATAGCAAGCAACATCATGTAGCACAATTTGTAAACAATTTAGCACAGTGCCTGATTCACAGTAGAATGTGAGCTTTGAAAGTTTTTAAAAATTATCTTATTACTAATAGTTCAAAGAAAATAAAGTTTTAAAAGCATAATAAAATAAGAACATTTTCTTATTTTTAGAAAGCAGTGCCTAAAGTGTATAATTACAATTTTGTTTAAGGTAAATATGGACTTACATGCGACTTTTATGAATATTTCAAATTACCCATAACTTCTATCAAAAAGTTACTAAAATATAGCAAAAAGAAAATCAAGGCTGTTGTTTGGTGCACTGGTTAAGATGCCACTTTGTACGCCTAAGTCCCATATCAAAGTACCTAGGTCCAAATCCTTGCTCTATGCCTGATTCTAACTTCCTGCTAAGGTGCACCCTGGCGGCAGGTAATGGCTCAAGTACTTGGTTCCTTGTCACCCATCATGGGAGACTGATAGAGTCCTGGACTCCTGGCTAGGCCTGGCCTCACCTTGGCTGATGCAGACATTTGGGGAGTGAACCAATAGATCAGCACATCTCTGTTGATCTGTCTCTCTCTGCCTATCAAATATAATGAAAATAATAAAATTAAAAAATAAAAATATAGAATATAGAAAAGAAGGTATTTTTTCAGTTTTATAATTTGTCAATTTTTCTGTTATTGAAAAATGTCATGAAGTCATTAAAGTGCCATTGCACATCTGGAGATTAATCAACTGTTGCCAGTATCATTAAATGAACTGCTTCTCTGGGGGAACTGTACTTCAGAAATATTTTATTTATAATCCATTTGACCTATTCACCTAAGATGTTGGGCTACAGTGCATCAAATTTAGTCTGAGTATGCTTCAACTGTGGACCATATACATTGGAACATTCTTAAAATGAAATGATACAAAGATTTGTGGTCAGCCAAACTGCCACATATACGCACACAAATATATCCACTTCATAAGTTACAAAAGGGGCTTTGCAGGTGTGATTATGTGTCTTGATATGGGGAGATTTTTCTGGATTACTTAGGTGGGGCCAATGTAATCACAGGGTCCCAACAAAAAAGAAGTCACTTTTCTGTGACTTATATGAGATATTGTTTTTCTTTTTTTTTTCAAGATTTATTTATTTATTTTGGAAACTGATTTGAAAATTGTTCAAAAAATGTTTCACTCATTTGCCCCATGCTAGCACTTTCTTAATCATGACCATCAGGAATGGGGGGGGAGAGGAAGGGAGGGAGGGAGAGAAAGAGGGAGGGAGAGGAAGAGAGAGAGAGAGGGAGGGGAAGAGAGAGAGAGGGAGGGGAAGAAAGAGAGAGAGAGGGAAGGGAAGGGAAGGGAGAGAGAGAGAGGGAGAGAGAGAGGGAGAGAGAGAGAATCTTCCATCCTCTGGTTTCCTCCTCAAATGGCTGCAAGGACCAGAACGGGGCCCGACTGAAGCCAGGAGCCAGGAACCTCATCCAGGTTTCTTGGACCATCTTCTGTTGCTTTTCTCAGGTCATCAGATCAGAAGTAAATCAGAAGTGGAGCAGCTGGGACTCGAACCAGTGCCCATATAGGATGCTGATATTGCAGGCTGCAATTTTACATAATACGCCACAATGTTGGTCCCGAGAGGTTGCTTTTCTTAATACATATGTTACTATAGATATGCAGAAGAACATACCCTAGAAACAACATGTTTACAAAAATAATTAATTTAACTCATAAGAAATGCATAATTTGGAATGGCTGAATATCAATGCCTATTCAATGTATCAGCTATAAGTTACTAAAAAAATATTTTTAGAAAATAGACCCATACATTTTTGCAAATGCACCAAGCCGAAGGGGATTATTATCAAAATTAAAACAAGTTGAGTTAACTGAAAAATTTTAAAAATACATTATGTTGATGCACTTATGATTTATTATTATAAATAATAATCTTAAATGGAATTATCTAATGTTCTTATATTATAATATAGTTTCATTTCTGATGTCACTTTAATGAAAAAAGAAAACCAAGAAATTGAAGTGGAATTGAAATCAATTTTCAGGTCCGGTGCTGCGGTGTAATGGGTTAAGCTGCCATTTACAATGCTGGCATCCCATGTGGGTGCTGGTTCATGTCCTAGCTGCTCCACTTCTGATCCAGCTCTGCTAACAGGCCTGGAAAAGCAGTAGAAGATTGCCCAGGTCCTTGGGCCCCTGTACCCATATGGGAGACATAGAAGCAGCTCCTGGCTCCTGTATTCAGATTGGCCCAGCTCTAGCCGTGTGGCCATTGGGGGAGTGAACCAGCTGATTGGGGATCTTTCTCTTTGTCTATCCCTTTAACTCTGCCTTTCAAATAAATAAATCTTAAAAAAATAAAATATTTAGAAATAATTTTCTTTTCTAAATGGGACAAGTTTTCAAGGTTTCTTTGTTTCAATATTGGTAATAGAAGAATTGGTGAAGTGTATTTTGTTTAGTTATTTGGAAGGCAGAGAGACACAGAGTGAGAGAGAGAGAGAGAGAGAGAGAGAGAAACTAAGAGATATCTCTCATCTGCTGGTTCACTCCCCAAATGCTACAATGGCTAGGGCTGGGCCAGGCCAAAGCCAGGAGCTGGCAACTCAATCTAGGCTATGTAGGTAGCAGGAACTCAAATATTAAACCATACCTGTTGACTCCCAGTGTGTGTATTAGCAGGAAGCTGAAATCCAGAGCAGAACTGGGACCTGAACTCAGGCACTGGATATGGGATGTGGGTGTCCCAGGCAGTGTTTTAACTTCTATGCCAAATGCTTGCCTCAAAAAGTTTTTTTTTAAAGTCCTATTTAAATGAACTTACGGTTCAGAGAGAGAAAGCTATTTTTAGAGATTTCTAGGAGGATAGTAGAGAATGAAAGAGAATAATAGATAGCCCCATCCACAGGGAGTGAATGAGAGTAAAACCATGGAATAAGAGCAGTGATTTTCTTTATGCAAGTTCCATTGTTTGGGGAGTATAGCTGTAATTGTCTGGGGCTTCTTCTGACTATAGCCATAGATGCAGACAGCAGGTGAGCTGCTTTAGAGTTCAAGCCAGTGATATCAAGTCCCTCATTACTAACCCTTCTAATCCTTTTGACTTTCTCTAACAAAATTGAATTTTTTAAACAAATATTTTCACTCAGTAAAAATGGAAATGCGTAATATTTGACCTTCAGCAGTAATCTGCCTATTTAATTATTAGGTAGCCTATCTCTTTATTAACATCCTTCTATAATCTCAAATAGAAATGCTTGTGTGTGTATAAGCAGGGGGTATATTAGCTTTGTCATGGAGCAGAGACATCCAGATCTACTGGAACAGACCGTGCCAGTAGAAAGGACATTTCCATTGTTCTAAAACTAGAGATCCAGGCTTGTGGATAAATATGTGACTACAGTAATAGTTCAGAAGACAGAAATGTTTTGATACACTAATTCACATGTATTTGATACCCAGGTAATGTGTGCATCTTTATCTGAATGAACTTGCATTAAGTACTTATTAAGCAACCATAAATGTACCCTTGGAGTTCAAGGAGAGGTGTAAAGTATTCACTTTCTCTTACAGCCTACATAAGTTTATATTGGATTGGCAGAAACCCTGTTATACTCCCTTCTGTTCTCCCACTCACAATTATTATTCTCTCATCCCACCACTTGTTCTGTCCAAGTGAGTTTCTACAAGAGCATCTACAAAAACAAAATCTTATTGACCTTGATCTCTCCTAACAGAGTGGCTCCGATGTAACGTTACAACAAAAGACCCCTTCTCTGTCAATGTCAGACTGCATGAAGTACGCAAATGAAACAGAGACCTGCCCAATCATTACCACCAAATAAATCTACAACCACCACTTATATCCAAGTGAAAATACACACACACACACACACACACAAAATCTTTTCAACACTTTATGTACCAGTAAAATCAGGGTACATAAAAATTATGCTGAGTATTTTTTATTCACACTTGATGTTAGGTACTCAAATACCTTATTCCATAACAAGCATATTTCCAAAAAATGATACCAAGTAGCTTTTGTTGTTCAGAGTTATTTTTCTACCACATGACTTCAACTGAATGTTAGTCTTTAAAAAGAGGTTGGCATTGGGTGTCTCTGAGACATAGCCACATTGGTGAAATGCTATTATTTTCTGAAAATCAACTTTTCAAAGGAGAATGATAACACTGTGTTGGAAAGTAGAAGACGGCAGCACAGTTAAAATTAACACAATCAGAGTAAATGAAACAGGTGTCTGGCAATCTGATTGAGTAAACAAAGGCTTAACACTGACCTCCAAGCCAAGATGTATATTTATGAGTACCTATTGTTCAGATAGTCTTGTTCATGTGTGCAATTAAAAATAAACATTGGGAAAAAAACTCCTAACATGAGATAATCAGGCAAATAAGAAATGAAAATCTCTTTTCCCCCTCTTCACTTCTCACCTATACCTATGTGTCTGTGTGCTTATGCCTATGTCTTAAAGCATTTATACATTAAAGGAATTCTCATGCTCATTGTAAGGAGTAAGATGTGTCCATCCTATTACTTTTCTTTTGGTTGTTGAGATATAAGCATTCTCTCTGTTATGCCAAAATGGGTATTATAAAGCTATTCAGGGGTGAGCATTTGGCTTACTGGTTAAAACATCACTTGGGACATCTGCATCCCATATTGGAGTGCCTGGGTTAAAATCCTCATTCTGCTTTCAATTCGTTTCCTTCTAATACACACAATGAAGGCAGCAGGTGATGGCTCAAGTACCTGGGTTCCTGCTACTCATGTGGAAGACTTAAATTGAGTCCCCAGTTCTTGCCTTCAACGTGGCTCAGCTTCAGCTGTTGTGGGCATTTGGGGAGTGAACAAGAAGATGAGAGATCTCGGTTTGTCAGAGTCTCTCTTTCTACCTTTCAAATAATAAAAATAAAGTTACTAATTATAAAGAACAATAGAGTAAGATTGGCATAATTCAAAGGTCCATCAGTAAAATGAGCATCCATTACCGCTAATCCAATGGAGAGAAGTTGGTAAAGCAAATACCTGAATTTAAATAAAATTGGACTATTATTTGAAAAAGGAATACATTTGTATGGGTGTTTATCTGCTGTTGTTAGTGCCTCTGGTTGTTTTAATGAAGACGCAATATATAAATTCAAACCATATAATCTGAGATTTAGAAAACTGTATGTTTTAAGAGATAAAAACTCTAGCCATAGATTTTCTAACGAGTAGTTACAGAACAGGAAAGGAAGGATCACTTACTGTGAGATGTCTTAATAATCAAGCAGAACACATGGGTTCATTCATCCCCTAACAGACATGTTTCCAGTTGACCATGTTTCAGTTTATCCATTTAATAAAATGGCTTGAACTGATTTAATTGTGTTTGTTCTCTAGTTCCTGTTTTGGGGCATGTTTCTTAGATTAAACATCCTGATTTGATCGGCAGCTTGCTTTCTCTGGATAAATCTAAAAATGATTTGTTACAAATAAGTTTTATTGCAGACACAATGTTATTATTTTGAAGACCTGTACATCAAAAAATAATTTTTAATTCCACAGAAATGGCCTACTTATTCAAAGAAATAATCAGTAGGCCGAACTTCCAGAACCATGAAATAACTTAGACAAGCCACTGTGTTTATTTTAAAGGTTTGTATTTTCTTATTTGGATTAGTCTAAAATTAGGTTTATCTTATTTGACTAAGTGTGATATTCAAAAATAAGAGTATGAAAAGAGATATACATTTCTCAGATATTTAAAAAATCAATTTGTGTAACATTTTACTTCTTTTATATTTTCTTGTGTCTTATTAATTCTAATTAATTTATCAATAGAGAGGTAGACAATCATTTGATTAATAAAACATTTTTGGAGAAAAATTGTTCATAAAAATTTAAATGTCAGAAGTACTTTTAGAAACATAACTATAATGAACTTTTATACTCTATGTTTATGTAACTCTAAGTTTATGTAACAAAAATCTACAATTATTTTCTTTAAGATTTATTTATTTGAAAGGCAGAGTTACAGAGAGGCTGGGCAGAGAGAGAGAGAGAGAGAGAGGTCTTCCATCCGATGGTTCACTCCCCAAATGGCCCCAATGGCCAAAGCTGGGCTAGTCCGAAACCAGGAGCCAGGGGCTTCTTCCAGGTCTCCTATGTGGTTGCAGGAGCCGAAGCACTTGGGCCATCCTCTGTTGCTTTCCCAGGCACTTTAACAGTGAGCTGGACTGGAAGTGGAATAGCTGGGACTTGAACCAGAACCCATATGGGATGTCTGGCCACTGCAGGCTATGGCTTTAACCCACTGAGCCAAGTGCTGGCTCCAGAAAATTAATTTTTTAAAACATTTATAAATGTAAAGAATATATATTACCAAGAAAGAAGCCGAATAAGACATTTCCATGTATTTTATAGAAAAATGTAAAATTTTATTAGATGACATAAAAGGTAATCTAAACAGATAGATAAATGATATTGGTTTATAAGATAGTTTGATATTTGGTATGGAAAGATCAGAAAATGTGACTCTGCTTAGGGGATTTTGATATGGTAAAAGATAACAACATCCCTTGGATGATATGTAAGACGTCAATGTATTTTTTCAAAAGGCCTTTCTGGGGTTGGTGCTATGGCATAGTAGGTTAGGCCTCTGCCGGTGGTGCTGACATCACATTTGGGTGCTGGTTCTTGTTACGGCTGCTCCTCTTACAATCCAGCTCTCTGCTATGGCCTGGGAAAGCAGTAGAAGATGGCCCAACTCCTTGGGCCCCTGCACCGCGTGGGAGACCAAGAGGAAGCTCCTGGCTCTTGACTTCGGATAGCCCAGCTTTGGCCATTGGGGCCATTTGGGGAGTGAACTAGCGGATGGAAGATCTTTCTCTCCCTCTCACTGTCTATAACTCTTTTTTTTTTTTAAAGCCCTTTCTGTAAATGTTTAAGATTAAAAAATTTAAAAAAAATTAAATAATGTCACTTGTGGTAGAATAAACAAAAGTGTCTAGGAAATAGAAAAAATGAATAGGGATGAATATCTATAAACATAAAAGCATATATAGTTCTGTAATTAAGGAAAACCTAAACAAATGGAAGTATATATCAAGTTTGTGAATTAAAAATCACAATATTATAAATGTTAATTTTCCCAAATTGACCTACAGAAGCCTGATCAAAATTCAAACCAGCTTCTTAATTGCGGGCATCAACAAACTAAAATTCTAAAATATATACGGGTATTAAAAAAGCCAAAAAGAGCTGAATGAATAACCGAGGATGGCAATTCTTAGAAAAGTTGCACTAGCAATTTCTTTCCTAAGATTATTTATTTATTTGAAGGGCAGAATTATAGAGAGGCAGAAGCAAAGAGGGAGAGAGAGGTCTTCCAGCCACTGGTTCACTCCCCAAATAGCCGCAATGACTGGAGCTGAGCAGATCCAAAGCCAGGAGCATGGTGCTTCTTCCAGGTCTCCCACGTGGGTGCAGGGGCCTAAGGACTTAGGCGATCTTCCACCGCTTCCCCAGGCCATAGCAGAGAGCTGGATCAGAAGTGGAGCAGCCAGGTCTCAAATTGGCACCCATATAGGATGTCGGCACCACAGGCTTTACGTGCTCTGCCGCAGCACTGGCCTGTACTAGCAGTTATTAACTTATAAGGAGAGAGACCAAGACAGTGTGATAGAGGCAGAAGAAGACATAATAGTGCAATAGACCATAGCATAGAGGCCAGAAACAGATTTCTATAAAAACAGACATTTGATTCATCATGGAGATGATGCTGAAGAAAGTAGATAAAACTTAACCACTACCTCACACTATATTAAAAACTGTATATGTGAATGTAAAAGGAAAAATTTTGTAGAATAGAGTGAACAATGATGTTTTCATGATTATGTGATAGAAGTTTTATTTAAACTAGATGTTAAATTTACTCTCCAGAAAGGATTATACTGATGAATCAAACTAAAATTAAGAAATTTTATTCAAAAGACATGATTATCAGAGTAAAACTGTGAAACATTATGTGGGAGATTTGCAACATATCACCAAAGAGGATCTTGAATAGGCACTATATAAAGAACTCCTACAAATCAATAATAAAACAAGCAAATCAAAAGAAAAATAAGCAAGAGACTAGTATAGGCATTTCAAGACAAATAAATAAACATATGAAAAGGTTGTTGAACTCCTTAATCATCAGGTAAACACAAATTTAAAGCACAGTATACAGACACCTACTAAACCACCAAACTTGTAAAAACTAACCAAATAAAATTGGCAATGCCAACTGTTGACAAAAATATGGAACAATGAAAACTTACAGACTTCCAGTAAGTCTATAAGTTGAAAAAATTACTTTTGAAAAACCAGTTTCTCAATCTCTAGCAAATTAAGAATAATATATTCTAGGATAAATATGACCATATTTTCAACCTATCTCAGAATAATTTGTTTGTATTTGTTTTCCCAGCATACTTCTAAATAGCAACTCACTTCATTCTCACAGTTATCACTCATGTCAAAACACCTCAGATCGTCTATTTTAAGAGCAGTAATAATATATTTATACCACAGTCTGACTAATAAGTTCTATGGTTACCTCATGTATGGCCTCCAAATAACACCACTGAGTCTATACTTAATAGAATTATATGCACATGTAAACGAAAAGACATGAGTGATAATATCCATAGTGGTTTATTTGTTCATAGCCCCATGGAATACTATAGAGTTGAAATGAATTAACCGTTTTGCTTAGTAGCAGCACTAAATCTCATACACATAGTGAAATAAACTATACCCATAGAATGCACATTGTATAATTCCATTATTATGAAGTCCCCAAACAGGCAAAACTAAATGATGGCTTTAGAATTAGGAAAGTGAGGGATATCCTTGGGGAGAAAGAGCTAATGATTGGGAGGAGGTATGCAGGATGCTTTTGGGGTACTTGTAATGCCTTTTTTTAGTATCTAAATAGTAGTATCATGTATGTTCTTACTTTGTAACTCAGTTACATATTGTTTCATTAATGTACTTCTATGCATCTCTTATTCATTAAAAAAGATTTAAAAAAAAAAAACACAGCTATAGCTATTGCTAGGGTTTGTATGCTTGTTCCTTTTTAAACTCACTCATGTTGAAACATAGTTGAACTGTATGAAGAAGTGAGAAATCCAAGAGTTATTTAGATCCTGAGGACTTTTACAGACTTATGTGCTTTTCCCAAGTGTTGGTTCAACCCTCTTGTATACATTGTCTCTCTCTTGGCCCTTCTATCATGCAATGCCTTCCACTATGTTGTGCTACAGTGAGAAGGCCCTTGCCACATGCCAGCCCCTTATTCTTGGAATTCCCAGTTCTGGGATGATGAGGAAATACATTTCTATTCTTTATGAATTACTCAGTCTCAAGCGTATTGTGATAGCAATGCAAAATGGACAAAAACAATTGTATAAGATTCTGTAAAAGTTAAAGACGTGAGTTTGCCTCAATTCTCATTTTGTATCCTTCGGACTCAACCCACTTCAATTTTTAAACTGATTTTTAAGACAGTTCACTCATATCTTTAATAGTGTGTTATTTTTGGCCATTCTTGGGATTTTCAGTTCTCCATATCTTCTACTGGCTCTCTTCTATGAAAGCAAGAATTTACTGTTTTTTAAAATCATCATTAACCTCTTAAACTTTTCCTGTTTACAAGCTTTTGAGTTTCTCATACTTTTACTTTTATTACATTTTGTTCAAATCAATTTTATTTTTCAGATTATTATTCTGTTTAAAATGTTTATTTATTTATTCTTAATCTACTTGAAAGGCAAAGTGACAGAGAGAAGAGGGAGAAAGGGGGAGAGAGACACATTACATTTACTGGTTCACTTCCCAAATGGCCACAATAGCCAGGGCTGGGCCAGGCAGAAGCCAGAAGCCCACAACACCATCTGGTTCTTGTAAATGAGTGGCAGAGCTCCAAGCACTTGAGCAATTATTTGCTCTCTCTCAGAATGCAGCAGCAGGAAGTTGGATTGGAAGTCAAGCAGCCATCATTCAAACCAGCTCTCCAATATGGGATGGAGCACTGGAAGTACCTACTTAATCTGCTTTGCCACAATGCCTGTGCATATCATGATACTCATGAAATGCTACTCATAACCTCTCATTTATTAAAAAGACCCTTTTCCCTTGAAGTTAATAACTGTCCTTCATTTTCATTTGCTTGGTTTGTAATACTTATTCATAATTCGCTTCCAATTTCTCCTTCAGCTGCATAACTATCTTCTCAATATTGCTCAAACACAAGTGATGTGCTATCAATTTTAAATTTTTAACGAAATCTTTACTGAAGCCTCCTGATCTCTCCAGTTCCTACTGGATAATCTCTAACGTTAAAGAAAAAAAATATTCTGACACTTGTTAAAGTCATAAGAAAGATTTAATTCAGGAGGTATTACAATACAGTAGAGAGATTAAGATCAACTCTGAATACAATAAGAAAATGAGTGATTTATAGCCAAAAAGCAGGAAGAGGTAGTTAAGGGTAGAAAATAACAAAGGAAGGACCAGTGTTGTGCAACAGATTAAATCAGCAATGATGATGCCAGTTCTGACTGTTCTGCTTTCTGTTCAGCTCCCTGTGAAGACATTTGGTGATGGATCAGTACTTGAGTCCTTACCACCCATGTGAGAGATACCAGTTCTTGGTTCTTGGCTTTGGCCTATTGCTACGGTTTGTGGAGTGAACCAGTAGGTGGAAGAGCTCTCTCTGTACCTCTCTCTGTGTGTCATTTTTTTCAAATAAATCAATAAATGAATGAATACATAAATCTTCAAAACATACCTAAGAGGAGACACCAAGGGTAGGATTACTGCTGCTAAACTCGCCTAACAGAATTCTTGCTGAGGGCACAGCAAGGACTTAAACCTCAAAGTTGGGAGATGAGGAACTTAATCAATTAGCAAGAGCTGCAGATTCACTCTCAAGTGACTTGGGAAGATTCTTTCTAAAACTGGACTGGGCAAGCTAAAGACAAGTTGGAAGCCAATGCTGAAGCTTGGTCAGAGAGCTCAGAGACTTTGACTAAAGTACGGTTAAGGAGAAATCTTTGTCACTGGTTGTGGTATACCAGTATCAGCCTGAAATATCCTTCCTTTGTTATCTGAGCCATCTCTCTTCTTCCTCATGTTTCTGACTCTTGGCTTTGTAGAGAAAGTGAATATTTTCCCCCCACCCATCTTTAGCTCACTGGCTGAGGCCTTGCACATTATACTGGCCAAGGACAGATTAACAAGAGAAAAACAGAAGTTTAAGGCATGCATACTGCGCATTCATGGGGCTGCAAAGATGAGGAACACAAAGTGCTGGTTATGACTTTGGCTTATATAGCACCTTAACAGAAGAGCAAGAAATTTTGTACAGAATTCATAAGACCAAAGAAAATCATTTCAAGTTTATAGTGTCAGTATATTATGGGAAAGTAAGAGCCATGAGGAGGAGAAACTAATGAAAAACACGGGTTATTTCCACAAAGTTTGTTAAACCGATTCCTCTGGTACAATATTTGGGATGAGAAGGTCTAGAGTTGTCGCTGATGATTGTGGGGAGCAATCCGGACTGGACTGAGTTACTGGAATTATGCATCTGCTCTCCCACAATATGGCGCTGGGAGAGAAGTAAACAGCTTCCGCACAGCTGCCTCCAGTTCAACTAATAAACTGTAGGACTTGCTCCTGATTGGAGGAGAGCAGCGTACTCGGCGTGTGGGCAGCCGAGTTGGGATTGGCGGAGGAGGACTATAAAGGAGGAGAGAGACGGCATGCACCGGGAACATCTATGGGGAACATCTAGCTGAAGGAACACCCGTGCAGCCCCCGAGAAAAGCTGGCCGGCGGTGTGCCGCTCCCCTGCGGAAGTGGGGAATGTGGCCAGGGGGAACTGCCCTTCCACGGAGGTGGAAGGGATAGTAGCCAACCCGGGAAGAACCAGCAGCAAACCCGGGGAGGGCCGAGCAGACGAAAGAACAGCGCAGGGTCCTGTGTCGTTCCTCCACGAAGAGGGGGAGCGACAATGATTAACTTCTGTCCTTCCTAGTAGACAGGGAATGGGGGACACCTTTATAAATGTATGTCCTGCTTTTTGGGCAAATGAGGAAGGGCAGAGATTCTCATATCTTCTTCTCAATTGCCTTCAGTTAAAAATAATCAATATGCTAAAGGATATATTTTGGGCTGGCATATTCTGCTACCTTTCAGTTTACTGTATTGAGGGCAGCAATACCTCAAATCATCTCCTGATTAAGGATGTATTGATAGAACAGCGTTTGGGGTATCCAACTTCGGAAAGAGTTTTTACCTTTATCTTACTGAATTGTTTAGCTTAGTGTAAATTCTACATTGTCAATCACTTCATTCAGACTTTTGAAGGCATTTGTCTGCTGTCCCCTATTTTTCATATATTCTGTTTAGAAACTCTATTCCTGTTCTTTATTGTTGTGTTATCTTTGTTTTATTTTGTTTAACCTGTTTTCATATACCTCTCTGCCCTAGAAAGCTTGGGCATGAAAAATTTTCCTGACCTGTCTAATGTAGATCTATTATTATCCATGCTAATAGGTATTCAGTGAGTCCTTTTAAGAACAAAACTCAGGACCACTGGTTCTGAGATATTTTCTTGAATTACTTCTTTGATGACATCCTTTTCATTTTCCATATTATTTCTGAGAGTACTCTTGTTTGTATGTTGTTTCCCTTGATAATTTAAATTTTTTCTCTTTCTGACTTTATTATACTTATCTGGTTTATTTACTTTTTTACCACCTACTCTCTAAAAGATGATACATTGTGTTCCTTATTGTATGTGTTACCTTAGCTATAACAACATATATGCTTATCAAAATCTAAAGTTAATCAATATGTTACTTTCCTTCTGGATGTAAGAAGGGCCTAAAATCTTTGTTTCCCATGCTAAATAAACTTTTCTATTATTTAATGTATATTAATTATGGCCTTAACTCCCGAAGTGATGATTTTGTAGTCAATGTTTGTTTAGATTTAACTAGGTATTTTTCATGTTATTACTTGTCATTCTTTCCTTCATTCCACAGTTTACATCCTGGATCATACTTCTGCCAATTAAAATACATTCTGAGGAATTTCATTTATTTTAGGTCTGTCAATGAGAGTCTCTTTCCTATTTCCTGGAAATTTCTCTACTCTACTACTCTTGAAATATATTTTCACTGAAAGAAAATTTCTAGATTTTCAGTTTTTTATTTAAAATTATTCAAGATACCTTCTACTGTATTATTGTTGAGAACTGAGCTGTCAGATTAACTCTCAGTATTTTGAAGACAACCTTTATTCCCCAATTATTTTCCTTTCTCTTTCACATTTTACATTTTCAATATTATATGCCTAATGTAGATTTCTTTCAATTTAACTTACCTGAGTTTTTGGGGGTAGGGTGTCTTGACTTTATAGAATTATAAGTTCCATTATTTCTGAACATTTCTAAGACTTTATTACTTCAAATACTGTTTGCCCTACTTTTGTTCTGAAATACTCTTTAGAAATATATTAAATATTCTACACTATTCATTTATCGTAACAATTATTTTCTTTTTCTTTCATTGATCTTTGTTTTGCATAATTTCTTCTAATTTATCTTTCATTTCACTGATTCTCAATTCAGTTTTATTTAACCTGCTATTAAAATTGTCTAATGACATTGTTTTTAAAACTGTTCATATTACGTTTTATTTCTAAAAGCTTTATTACATTCTTTTCCATATATATTATGTCACCTTTCAGTTTTTTTTTCTTTTTTAAAAAATTTATTTATTTATCTGAAAGGCAGAGTTAAAGAGAGAGAGGGACAGGTAGAGAGAAAGAGGAATCCTCCATCCACTTGATCACTGCCCAGATGGCCACAATGGCCAGTGCTAGGCCAGGCTGAAGCCAGGAGCCTCTTCTGGGCCTCTCACATGGGTGGCAGGGTCCCAAACACTTGGGCCATCTTCTGCTGTTTTTCCTAGGTCATCAGCAGGGACCTGGATCTGAAGTGGAGCAGCCAGGACATGAACCGGTGTACACATGGGATGCTGGCATTGCAGGTGTGTATTTACCTGCTACAACACAATGCCAGCCCCAACCTTTCCGTTTTCTACTCCCTGCAGTTTACATGCTTGCCACTTAGTCAATGCCTTAAGTTAATTTATTTTATAATCTCTGTCTGATAATTCCAGTTTTTGAAGTATTTGTAGGTACTCTGATATCTATTTTTTCTACTAATTCTAACTTATGAAGTCTTGTTTCCTTGTGGGCTTGGTTAACTTCATTAAATCCTGCTAATTGTCATTGGGAATTATTTTTTAGGTTTAATTAAAAGCCTGGGAAGAAATACCATTCCTCCAAGGAGAGTATGTGCTTGCCTTTAGCTGTGCACCCAGGGAAAGATCCACTTAAGAACCACTTTGAACTAAATTCCTGACTGGAGTTCTTTTGTAATGCTCAAATTATGCAAATTTGGGTTTTTAAATGATGAAAGCTCTTATTTCATTTGATTTCATACTATTCTGAAATTGTACTCAACAGTAGATGAATTTTACTGTTATATTCAGCACTGTGGAACGACCCTGGGCTTTCATTCTTATTCCTTCAACATGTGAGACAGTATAAATCAAATTTCAATATTTCTACCATCAACAAATGCCATCAACAAATTTTTACCATCAACAAATTTGGCTCAAGTACTTTGCTTAATTTTCTGATCTACTAGTATTATTTTACAGTGAATTTTTTTTACAATCTATTCAGGTTTTACAAACCTTCAACAATAAACTTTTTTAGTATTTTTAGTTGTTTTAAGTAGAACAGATCCAGAAATCTTAGCCAACCAACTCCAGAAATCACAATTCCATATTGCTTCTAAAAAGACTTTGAGCCAGCGCCGCAGCTCACTAGGCTAATCCTCTGCCTTGCGGCGCCGGCACACCGGGTTCTAGTCCCGGTCGGGGCGCTGGATTCTGTCCCAGTTGCCCCTCTTCCAGGCCAGCTCTCTGCTGTGACCAGGGAGTGCAGTGGAGGATGGCCCAAGTGCTTGGGCCCTGCACCCCATGGGAGACCAGGAGAAGCACCTGGCTCCTGCCATCGGATCAGCACGGTGCGCCGGCAGCAGCGTGCTGGCCGCGGCGGCCATTGGAAAGTGAACCAATGGCAAAAGGAAGACCTTTCTCTCTGTCTCTCTCTCTCACTCACTGTCTACTCTGCCTGTCAAAAAAAAAAAAAAAAAAAAAGACTTTGAAACAATCCTCCTTTTTAAAAGCCATTTTCTTACTCCACATTTTTTAAGAATCATTTTAGGGTTTTTTATATAAATTGAGATAATTCTCAAGTTTTCTTATGACAGTTTAGGATGCAGTTCTCTCTCTTTTTTTTTTTTTAAGGAAACAATGTTTAATTTGCCAATATACAATATGAGCATAGATTCAAATGCATACATAATTAATTTTTAGCACTAAGGCCATAAAATTTTGAGTTCAAAACCTTTGTCCAGGAAGAAGTGAATTAGTGCCAAAGTGGCTGTTCTTCTTGGAAGAAAATCTTAGCAAAAGTTTAACAATTCTGTAAAGGTTTGTAAGTTTTCATTAAGAACCCTTCGCCTGCGGTGCCGGCACTCCGGTTTCTAGTCCCAGTTGGGGCGCTGGTTCTGTCCCAGTTGCTCCTCTTCCAGTCTAGCTCTCTGCTGTGGCCCGGGAGTGCAGTGGAGGATGGCCCAAGTGCTTGGGCCCTGCACCTGCATGGGAGACCAGGAGGAAGCACCTGGCTCCTAGCTTTGGATCGACGCAGCGTGCTGGCCCTAGTGGCCATTTGGGGGGTGAACCAACGGAAGGAAGACCTTTCTCTCTGTCTCTCTCTCACTCTCCAACTCTGCCTGTTAAAACAAACAAACAAACAAAAAAACACATTTTGTTCATTACCTATAACACGGAATTAATTTAAGCAGCTGACACTGCTTTCTTTTATTCACATATCTGTTAAATTACAATGAAATAATGAAAACTTTCAATTTAGTCTTTGTCAAACTTGTAATCAATTAATCAGCAAAATATGCAACCTGACTTGGAATGTTAGCTACATGATCCTTATGAAACATGCCAAAATATCTAGAGCCAGAGAAACTTCAAAAGGAAGGCACTTAAATCAGGATACTCCTCCACACATCTTGGTGTTATTTTCCAAGAGTACCTATTGCACATAGGAAAAATTAAATGTGGCAAAGATCTTCCCATCAGCAAGATGTTGATTAATTTCAAACATGAGGTATGGGTTTTAAATTCCATTTTCCACAGACTTTGTGAAGTATCCTTATTTTATTCAAGGGCAACTTGTAGTTGGTGATCTGGTTTTTACCATTCCCTTTCAGAACACTAGTTCTTCTTTGCCAACACTCTTTAGATAAGGTTACTATTTCCTGTGCATCACTGCCTCAGCACTTCTAGGTTCTGCATTCTGCATCTATCAAAACAATTTCCCATATTCAATGACATGAGGTTTTTCTGGAGGTTGCTAATTCAGATAAAACTAGTTTGAAATTTTGTTTCTGCTATTTCATTTAATCTATTTTTTTTGGATTTGTCCATTTAAAAAATAAATTTAATGTAATTTTAATTCAGTCTCAGGGACTTGAGCTAAATGTTTCTCAATCTATGTTTTATTTATTTTTAAAAGATTATTTATTTAAAAGGCAGAGTTACTGAGAGAGGGAGAGGCAGATCTGTCCACTAGTTCACTCTCCAAATGATTGTAACTGCCAGGGCGTGGTCAGGCCAAAACCAGGAGCCAGGAGCTTTATCCAGGTCTGCCATTTGGGTGGCAGGGTTCCAAGCACTTGGGCCATCTTACACCGCTTTCTTTGGGGCACTAATGGGGAGCTAGATTTGAAGTGGAGCAGCTGGCAATGGAACCGGCGCCCATATGGGATGACAGTCTCAGGTGGTGGCTTAACCTGCTATACTATGATGCTGGCCCCAGTCTAATCTGCTTTATAGTTAAATCTCAGCACCATTTTCATATATATATGTAGTAGTATTTTATTTTTTAAAAGATTTTATTTAGAGTTACAGACAGTTACAGTTACAGACAGTGAGAGAGAGACAGAGACAAAGGTCTTCCTTCCGTTGGTTCTGGGTCTTTTGGGCCTGTTTTCCCAGGCCACAGCAGAGAGCTGGATTGGAAGAGAAGTGGCTGGGTCTCAAACCAGTGTCCATATGGGATACTGGCACTGCAGGCGGAGGATTAACCTACTGCGCAACGGCGTCGGCCCCTATGTAGTAGTATTTTAACCACTGTGCCCACCTGCTCCCAATTTCTGTTTTGTGATGTAGGCATTTATTGCTATAAACTTCCCTTTTATACTGTTTTTGCTCTGTCCCATAAGCTTTTGTAAGTTGTCTTCTTGTTTTCATTAGTTTCAAGAAGTTTAATTTCTCCTTTGATTTCTTCTGTTCCTTAAAGTAGTGCGGATTCCGACAGTGACACCTATCTTAAGGCAGTGCCACACTGCCACAGCCTTTGTCTATAGTGGCTGTAGACTCCTCCTCTAGCTAGGATTATCTGCTAAGTCAGCGGATGCTCTCCCATTTACCCTTTCCCCTACAATGGTTGTTCATTGGCTTTGTTGCTCTCTGTATTGCCATCCCAAATCTCTGTCCTACTGCTGATATTCCTGTTATTCCCCTACAGAGTTCCAGTGTTCTTCCTTAGGCACTCACTTTGAGATAAAGCTATTTATTTGTTATTGTGGTTCTTCTCTAGGAGGAGAAGGTGAATGTTGGGCATCTGTATTCAGCCATCTTGGAAGTCTGAGTTAATTAGAAATTTCAAATTTTAAGTTTTCATTTCAACAATGAGTTTTGAACTCTGGGGAAAGGTGAACCTTTTAAATTGATCTTCAGTGGCGAATTAGGCCTAAAATTCAAAACAGCGTCATTTGCTAACTACAGCTTACACACATTTCTGGAAAAACACTTTTTGTGTTTTTCTCAGGAATGTTCCTTACTCACATGTCAAGGCAAACAGCCTCCACAGAGTTCTCCACATTTCATCATCTGAATCTGACCAATGGACTACAACTTGTGGCTAACTGTCTAAGTAACAATTCACAATACATTGTTTGCATATGTCAGTTTGGAAACTTCACTTACATAGGTGTACCTAAGTGGGGACCAGGGTGGAATCTTTCTCTTTAAGAGTTAGCCTCCTTCTTTATTCCATGGGAACACGCTTTTGCTTTGCATTAGAAGCTGTTATCTCCGAATCTATAGATAGAATAAAGTTCTTCATTTTGTTATTTCAGAGTGATAAAGATTATTATTAATATCATGTTCTGGGGCCAGTGCTATGATGTAGCTGGTAAAACCACTGCCCGCAGTGCCGGCATCCCATATGGGCGCTGATTCTAGTCCCGGCTGCTCCACTTCTGCTCCAGCTCTCTGCTATGGCCTGGGAAAGCAGTGGAAGATGGCCCAAGTCCTAGGGCCCTTGCAACCACAAGGGAAGACCCAAAGGAAGCTCCTGGCTCCTGGCTTAGGATTGGCGCAGCTCCGGCTGTTGTGGCCAGTTGGGGAGTGAACCAGCAGATGGAAGACCTCCCCCTACCCCCATCTCTCCTCCTCTCTCTGTGTAACTCTTTCAAATAAATAAATAAACCTTTAAAAAATATCATGTTCTTCAGAATAATGTGACACTTTGCTGAATGTTTAATATGGTCATACATTTTATATTTATCAAATAAACAAATCAAATATTGTTTTTTTATTACAGCAAAAATGAACCAGTGACATTCTTACCAACATAGATCAAGTGTTCAATGAACATTTGAGGTGTCCTGTAATTTAATTCCAATTTCCAGAACCATCTATAAATACAATTTTTTAATTTCAAGTCTCGGTTCTGATTAATCACACAACAATTATGATTGTTTAGAATTCATTCCAAAGTAATTATCAAGTATTCAGAAAATATTCATGGCATCAATATTTTAAAGGGGAATAGACATTTAGCACACCAGTTAAGACGCCCTTGGGATATATACATACCTTATCAGAGTGCCTGGGTTTGAGTTCCAGATTGTCTCTGGATTCCAGCTTCCTGCTAGTGTGTATTTTGGAAGTCACCATATGATGGATCAATTGGCTAGGTCCTTGCCACCCATATGGGATATCTGGACTGGGTTTCAGTATTTCAGTTTTGGCCCCAGCCAGGGGCTGTTGAGGGCATTTGGGGAGTAAACCAGCAATATGGGAGATACCTCTCTTCCTCTCTCATTCTCCCTGCCTTTCAAATAAATAAATTATTTAAAAATTAAAAATCTGGGTGGATATCCCATTTTCCTTTTATTGCTGGATATTCATTATAAAAAAAGTATTTTATTTCTCTTTATCAACATCTAATTCTCTTATTTAACTATCTTCCAATATTAGGTGGGGTTTGAATTTTTTCCCATCAAATAAGCATAATCAAAGACTGAGAAAGAATTATAAATATAGTTTTAAAAATTCAGCTTAGTGACTTAGTCAAAGTTTCTCTATCAGTATCCTTTCTGGTTGTAATTCGAAAAGCCATGCCTACTTTTCTTTCCATTATACTCCTGTAGTAATTTTTCTGAAGATTTATTTATTTATTTGAAAGGCAGAGTTACAGAGAAAGAGGGGGAGAGAGTCCTTCCATTCCACTGGTTTACTCCCAGATGGCTCCAACATCTGGAGCTGGGCTGGTCTGAAGCCAGGAGCCTGGAGCTTCTTCCAGGTCTCCCAAATCGGTGCAGGGACCAAGCACTTGGGTCATCCTCTGCTACTTTCCCAGGCACATTTGCAGGGAACTGGATCAGAAGTGGAGCAGCTAGCACACGAAACATTGCCCATACGGGATGCTGGTTTTACATGTTATGCTACAACACCGGCCCCCTGTAGTAAATTTAAGTGAGATAATATTAATGAGAAAGTATAGCAATCTAAATATACCCAACTGAATAGTAATGCTCCATTTGGGAGTGTCATCTTGACAATGTCACAATTATAAGAGAAATATTCTTGCAGTTGTTAAATTATTTAAATGAAAAATATTAATCAATTAAGGGAAAGATTTTGAAGTTATTGAGGAGGTTTTTTGTTCTCCATGTGTTTAACAATTTCAAACACTGCCATAATCTATTTTGACAATGGGGAAGACAGTTTAAAAAGCATTTTCAAATATAATTTGCTTTGATACTGGATTTAAAACCCTAGGGATGAATATAGCAATTTGCTGTGAGTCATCTGAGGCAAATGAAAAAAATAGAAAAATTGAAATGACTAATGTGGTATTAATTATACTTGGTTTATTATTGACTTGGAAGTAGATCATATAATCATAATTTTAAAATATTTGGTGATCACTTCCTATGAATATAGATGAGGCAGTTATAGATAGATTTTTATACATGTATAAATAAATTACCCAACTTTAAGCAGATTTCAATTTGTAATTTTTTACCTCATTGTATACAGAATTTCAGTGCAGAAAAACTCACTATGATGCTTGAAATTGATATTGTTCTTCCTTTAGAAAACATAAAGACATATCAAAACCAACTTCTCTGGTGTATAATATATTCAGAACACATTCTGTTCATTTTCAACAGAGTATAATTACATACATTATTGAAAATGAAGTGAAGAATTGAAGTCACGTGGCCCTATAAGTTCTTCAACAATTAAAGTCTTCAGCTGTAATAAGTTGGGCAAGACACTTAACCCCTCTGCTTTTCAGTTATATCATCATAAAATAGCAATAAAATCTTTCTCTTGCCTAAATGTGAAGAAATGACCTATATTTTAAGGTTCATTTCATATCATTTTATGATTTTGGTTAAGTATAACACTGAAGGAAGCATAATGATTCAAATTACAATAACTATGGCTGGGGCATATGTTGTAGCACAAAGAGTTAAGCCCCTGTTTGTGACACCAGCATCCCATATTGGAGTGCTGGTTCCATTCCTGGCTGCTCCACTTCCAGTCCAGCTCCTTGCTAATGTGCCTGGGAAACAACAAATGATGTCCCACATGCATGAGTTCCTGCCCCCAATATGGGAGATTTAGATGGGGTTCTTGGCTCCTAGCTTTGGCCTGGCCCAGGCCTGGCTGTTGCAGCCCAAAATTTGGGGAGTGAACCAGTGGATAGAAGAATTCTCTCTCTGCCTCTCTTTCTCTGTATAACTTTTTCAAATAAATAAATAAATCTTTTTTGTTTTAAAGATTTATTAATTTCATTTGTTTGAAAAGCAGAGTCACAGAAAGGCAGAGGCAGAGAGAGAGAGAGGTTTTCCATCTGCTGATTCATTCCCCAAATGGTCACAATGGCCGGCCAGAGCTGCACCAATCTGAATCCAGAAGAGTCTTCTGGGTCTCCCACATGGGTGCAGGGGCCCAAGGACTTGGGCCATCTTCCACTACTTTCTCAGGCCACAGCAGAGAGCTGGAATGGAAGTGGAGCAGCCAGGACTCAAACCAGCGCCCATATGGGATGCCAGTGCTGCAAGCAGCGGCTTTACCCCCTACGGGACAGTGCCAGCCCCAATAAATAATTTTTTTATGATTTTTATTTATTTATATGACAGGTAGAGTTATAGTCAGAGAGAGGGGGAGGTCTTCCTTCTGTTGGTTCACTCTCCAAATGGCCGCAACGGCAGGAGCTGTGCCGATCTGAAGCCAGGAGCCAGGTGCCTCCTCCCGGTCTCCCATGCGGGTGCAGGGCCCAAGCACTTGGGCCATCCTCCACTGCCTTCCCGGGCCACAGCAGAGAGCTGGACTGGAAGAGGAGCAACCGGGACTAGAACCCGGTGCCCATATGGGATGCCTGTGCTGCAGGCTGAGGATTAACCAAGTATGTGATGGTGCCAGACCCCCCAATAAATGAATCTTTTAAAAAATGACTGATAGAAGGAATCTCCCTCATTTCCAATCAACAGTGTTCAGTTATCTAAAGTCCCACAAAAACCATTTCTGGGATTATTTTTATTTCCATCTATTGCTACAATTTTTAAGTAGCCCCAAGGTAATAGTATTAGGAATTGGAGCCTTGGAGCTGATAAGTTCATAAAGATAGAGCCCTAATCAATGGAATTAGTACCCTTATAAAATAGGCCCAAGGGAGCTTGTTTATCCCTTCAACCTTGTAAGACAAAATGAGAAGATGCTATTTTAGTCCTGACTAGACATTGAATTAGCTGGTGCCTTGATCTTGGGTTTCCAGAATTGCAAGAAATAAACGCATGCTGTTTCTAAGCCACTCAGTTTATATTTTGTTATTGCAGCCTAAATGGACTGAAAGAGGATACATATGAACCACTTCGGGAAGTTTTTGAAATTATTTGTGCCATGGCCCCTGCCCTAGAAATTCTGATTTCATAGCCTCAGTTGAACATAGGAATACTTTTGTGTTAATTTTCAAGATCATTCTAAGGGGTGGTCTAATTTTTAGCAACTCTGAAGAGCAATTCCTGAATATTTGCATTTTAGCAGAAAACTACAACAAATATCATATTGCTTTAATATAATGACAAAAATATGTTTCAAATGGTTCTTTTTTTAAGATTTATTTATTTATTTGAAAGAGTTACACAGAGAGAGGAGAGGCAGAGAGAGAGAGAGAGAGAGAGAGAGAGAGAGGGCTTTTCCATCCACTGGTTCACTCCCCAATTGGCTGAAACGGCCGGAGCTGCGCCGATCCAAAGCCAGGAGCCAGGAGCTTCTTCTGGGTCTCACACATGGGTACAGGGGCCCCAAGGACTTGGACCATCTTCTACTGCTTTCCCAGGCCACAGCAGAGAGCTGGATTGGAAGTACAGCAGCGGGGATGTGAACTGGCGCCCATATGGGATGGCAGAGCTTCAGGCCAGGGTGTTAACTGGCTGTGCCACAGCGCTGGCCCCTCAAATGGTTCTAACAGGTTGCTAGGGGTTTACATTTTTGGAAAAGTTTTATAGGCCACACCTCAGATAGCAATTTGACATGCCAGTGTTTCCACTGGTTTAGCTACACCTAAAAATATATAAAAGGGGAGATCAGCGTTCTTCAAAGTCTTAAAGGGTTGTATCAGTATTTAACCATGGAGTCAGGTTTTATTCTCAGATTCGCAGGTTTTAAATATTTGAGTTAAATAAATGATCACTGCGGCACAGCAGATGAAGCCATTGCTTGTAATGCCTGCATCCCACATTAGTGTGCCAGTCTGAGTCTAAGTTGCTTCACTTTTTTTTTTTAATATTTATTTATTTTATTTGAAAGGCAGATTTACAGAGAGGCAGTTAGGAGAGAGAGAGAAAGAATCTTCCATCTGCTGGCTCACTCCCCAAAGCCAGGAGCCAGGAGCTTCTTCCGGGTCTCCCACATGGGTGTAGGAGTCCAAGTCCTTGGGCCATCTTCTACTGCTTTCCCAGGCCATAGCAGGGGGATGGATCATAAGTGGAGCAGCTGGGAATCAAACCAGCACTCAAACGGGATGCCAGCACTACAGGTTTTATCAGCTGCACCACAGCATCGGTCCCTGCTCCACTACATCCAGCACCCTGCTAATGCACCTGGGAAAGTAGCAGATGATGGCCCAATTACTTGAGACTGTGGTACCCACATAGGTGGCCCAAATGGAGTTCTAGGCTCCTGGCTTCGGCCTGTCTCAGCTGCAGACATTGTGGCCATTTGGAAAGCGAACCTGTGGATGGAAGGTCTCTGTCTCTCTGTCTCTCTTTCTCTCTCTGTTGCTCTTTTGCTTTTCAAATAAATAAATATTTTAAAAACAAAGTAGATAATCATAGAACAGGAAAAATGCTTCAAATGCAATAATCTCAAAAGACAATGATAACAACAGAAATGAAATTTTTAATACAGGGGCTGGTGCTGCGGTGTGGAAGGTTGGGCCTCCTCCTGTGGTGCTGGCATCCCAAGTGGGCGCTGTTTCAAGTCTTGGTGGCTCCACCTCCTATCCTGCTCCCTGCTGATGGGGGCATAGCTCAGGTGCTTGGGCCCCTGCTCACATGTAGGGGACTCAGCTGAAGCTCCTGGCTCCTGGCCGTTGTGGCCATTTGGGGATTGAACCAGTGGATAGAGGATCTCTCTTTCTCCCTCCCTCCCCCCCCTCCCTCCCTCCTTTTCTCTCTGTGTTTCTGCCTTTCAAATAAATAAATAAATCTTTTAAAAAATTATTAATGTATAATGGACATTTATTTGTCAGGGTACCTGACACTGGTCATTTGGTTAGAAACCTCTTCCATTTAGTTGTTTTCATCAATATAAATAGTTCTATTTAAATTAGAGATCAACAATATTCTACAAATAAATTATTTGTTAGGGAGAAGGAGATTGGTATACAGAAGATTTTATTAAAAAAAAAAAAAAAAGGAGGGGCCGGTGCTGTGGCAAATCAGGTGAAGCCACCACCTGCAGTACTGGCATCCCATATGGGAGCCGGTTCAAGTCCTGGCTGCTCCACTTCCAATCCTGCTTTTTGCTGTGGCCTGAGAAAGCTGTAGAGAATGGCCTGGGTTCTTGGGCTCCTGCACCTGTGAGGGAGACCTGGAAGAAGCTCCTGGTTCCTGGCTTCAGATTGGTGCAGCTCTGGCCATTGCTGCCATCTGGGGAGTGAACCAGCGGATGGAAGACCTCTCTCTCTCTTTCTCTGCCTCTCGATGGCTCTATCTTTCAAATAAATAAATAAATAAATCTTGAAGAAAAAAATAAAAAAGGAGATTAAAAAGTATGAGGAAGGCAGGCATTTGGCCTCTTGGTTCAGATGCCCATAACCCATATCTAAGTGCCTGGATTTGAGTCCAAGCTCCAATCCCAGTTCTGTCTTTCTGCCAATTGTGGACCCTGGGAGGCAGCAAGTGATGACTCAAGTAGTTGGGTCTCTGCCACCCACATGGGAAACCTTGGTTTGATTTTGGGCTCTTGGCTTCAGCCAGGCCCACCCCCAGCTGTTATGGGCACTTGGGGAGTGAACCAGTGGATGTTAAATAAACACTTTTTAAAGTATTCTGACTTTCAAATAAATAAATCTTTTTTTAAAAAAAATGGAGGTGAGGGGCCGGCACTGTGCCATAGCGGGTGAAGCTGCTGCCTGCAGTGCCAGCATCCATATGGGCACCGGTTTGAGTCCCAGCTGCTCCACTGCTGATCCAGCTCTCTGCTATGGCCTGGGAAAGCAGTAGAAGGTGGCCCAAGTCCTTGGGTCCCTGCACCTGTGTGAGAGACCCAGAAGAAGTTCCTGGCTCCTGGCTTCAGATCGGCACAGCTCCAGCTGTTGTGGTTAATTGGGGAGTGAACCGGTGGATGGAAGACCTCTCTCTCTCTCCTTCCCCTTCTCTCTGTGTAAGTCTGACTTTAATAAATAAATAAATCTTTAGAAAAATGGAGGTGAAGCCTTTGGAGAAAATAATATCTTAACATTAACAAATGATCTTTTACTACAAGTGGTGCTGTTTTTCATAATTGGCTAATAAATTCTTTTCAACCATATCGCTTCTTAGCTTTAAATTCAGATATCATCCTTTTTCTCCCATTTCTTTGTTTCTACATTCTCAGATATTTTGTTATGTGCTTTCTATAAATTTGGACCTAGTTAATGAAGTTTTCACAAAATAAAGTTTTTCTCATGTAGACTATTTAAGTCAAAACTGCATACCTAAAATGACTTTAAGATGTAGAGAAAATATTATTATTCACATTAGAAAGAATTTGCATCTAAATCTGAATTAGATTTAATCTAGGGAAAGTCAATGAAACACAGCTTAAGAATTCATTTTCTATTTTTTAAAAAAGATTTAATTGTTTGAGACGCAGAGTTACAGACAGAAAGGAGGAGAGAGAGAGAGAGAGAGAGGTCTTCTATCCACTGGTTCACTTCCCAAATGGCTGCAATGATTGAAGCTGGGCTGATCTGATGCCAGGAACCAGGAGATTCCTACAGGTCCACCACGTGGGTGCAGGAGCCCAAGCACTTGGGCCATCTTCCACTGCTTTCCCATCTAATTAGCAGGGAGCAAGATAGGAAGAGGAGCAGCCAGGACTTGAACTGCCACCCATATGGGATGCTGGTACTGCAGGTGGAAAATTAAGCTACTACTTCTATTTTTTTAATTAGAAGGAAATTATTCTTTAAGGGAAATAAGCCTACTTTTTGGAAGAGGGACAGCATCAAAAATTGTCCATTATTTAAAGAATTATTTTTCTGTATGTTATTTCAAACATTCAATTTAATTGGAAATTATAAAATGTAACCTTCAGAATTCCCTTTTTATTCATGATAATCATAAGACAAGGAACTTCAGTTGACTTTTATATAAGATGGAATAATGTAATATTTTAAATTAAAGATCCCAAAGTAATTAGGATGGTGGTCATATAGAAGGGATTTTTGAAATTGATGGAAAATGTGTATTATGAAAAAACGTTTTTGCAACAAGATAAAGTTTCAATTCCATTTTCCATGAACTTTTTGAAGCCTCTGTGCACAAATAAAAATTACAGTAAGTATGAAATATGAAGGCACAAAGTGAAGTTCATGAATGGTGCTAATGTTCTGAAAATTTTTTCCCCTGGAAAGCAGTTGAAAGTTCAGAAAATATTGCATACATAAAGACAGAGTAATTGTTCTAAAGTCAGTAAAATTTTATGCCCTAAGAAACAACTCATACAAGCATCTCTCCAGAACAGCTGAAAAGCAAGTTATATTCCCCAAAATAATTCCTTCATAACAAAAACTGTCCCTTAAAACTTGGTCATGGTTTTCAAGATATGTCAATTTCAATATCGAGTTATAAGGCTCAGAGCATTCTGCAGAACTACCAAGAGGAGTGCAATGGAGAGGTAGGGGGGAAAAAGTGCAGTGTATAGCTTAGTTTATATTCTCCAGAGTCCTGCTTGCTTTTTACAGAGCACTCATTGAAAATTTAAGAGAAATATCATCCAAAGGAACTCAGGGACTTTACAGGGGCTTATTTAACAGTTACTAGCAAGGGCATTCGATCATAAAATGCATTGGTCCTGATTATCATTGCTTATGAAATAGACCTTAAAAATAATAGGCTCTGAGAGTGCTAGCTTTCTTGTTTCTCATGGAGCTATGCAGCATGTACTGGATCTTATTTCATTAGAACTGCAAAAGGCTTTTGTAACCTAGTCCAGCCCTAATAGTTGAATTACATTCAATTCTTCCCTTTAAATATTACACTCATATATTTTTCATTCATGTTTTAAGGACCTGGATATTTACTTATCAAATTTATTCTTCCTTATTTTCTAACTTATTGATTTTGCTATTTATTTTTTCTATCAATACTATATTTGTTTACAAATTGTTGTTATAAATCCTCCATTAATTTTGTCTTTTTTTTTTTTTTTTGACAGGCAGAGTGGACAGTGAGAGAGAAAGAGAGAGAGAGAGAAAGGTCTTCCTTTTGCTGTTGGTTCACCCTCCAATGGCCGCCACGGCTGGCTCATTGCGCTGATCCAAAGCCAGGAGCCAGGTGCTTCTCCTGGTCTCCCATGGGGCGCAGGGCCCAAGCACTTGGGCCATCCTCCACTGCACTCCCTGGCCACAGCAGAGAGCTGGCCTGGAAGAGGGGCAATCGGGACAGAATCCGGCGCCCCGACCGGGACTAGAACCCGGTGTGCCGGCGCCGCAAGGCAGAGGATTAGCCTATTAAGCCACAGCGCCGGCTTAATTTTGTCTTATTTCCTCAATAATAAAATATTAAACACTATGAAATTTCCTCATAGTAGTTCATATTCTGTTTGTATTCCTTTTATAATTAGTAAACTATTTATACTTTTATTTCTTATTTTTAGATTATACATCTAGTGGTTAAGTTTCTGTTGGCTTGTTGATGGTTTCTCTCGCTTTCTTTTTTAAAGATTTATTTATTTCACTTGAAAGTCAGAGTTACACAGAGAGAGAAGGAGAGGCAGAGAGAGAGAGAAGTCTTCCATCCACTTGTTCACTCCTGAATTGGCCACAACGGCCGGAGCTGCGGCGTTCTAAAGCCAGGAGCCAGGCGCTTCCTCTGGGTTTCCCACACGGGTGCAGGGCACAAGGGCTTGGACCGTACTCTACTGCTTTCCCAGGCCATAGCAGAGAGCTGGATCGGAAGTGGAGCAGCAAGGACTCGAACCGGTGCTCATATGGGATGCCAGCACTGCAGGCGGTGGCTTTACCCGCTACGCCACAGCGCTGGCCCCTTGATGATCTCTTTTTAGTTTACTTTTGATATAACCTAATTTTGGTAAAAAAAAAAAAAAAAAGTGGCCTGTAAATTTCTCACCTTTGGAAAATTGTTAAGGTAATCTTTGTGATAAAGTACAAAATGTAATATTTCTTTTTAAAAATATTTATTTGAAAGGCAGAGTTCCAGGAGAAGGGAGGGATTTAAGGAGGGAAGGGGAGAGAGAGAAAGGGGGGCAGATATCTGTCATTCACTTCACTCCTCAAATCTTTAAAACGCCCCAGTGACTGGGGCTGGGCCAGGCCAAAACCAGGAGCTAGGAAGTCCATCTGGGTCTCCTGTGCAAGTGTGTGTTAGCAAGAAGCTGTTTCAAGGGGCCAGCTTTGTGGTGTACTGGATTAAGCAGCCACTTGCAATGCTGATATCCCATATCAGAGTGCCATTTCGAGCTCTGACTACTCTGTTTCCAATCCAGCTCCCTACTAATGCAGCTTAGAAAGCAGTGAAAGAAGGCCCAAATACTTGGATCCCTGCTACCCACATGGGAGACCCAAACAGAATTCCAGGCTCCTTGTTTTGGCTTGGCTCAGTCCTGGCCATCGAAGCTATTTGGGTAATGAACTAGCAGATGGAAGATTCTTTTCTCTTTCTGTCTCTTCTGCTCTGTCACTCTGTTGTTCAAATAAACAAAATGTATCTTACAATGTAAAAGAAGGAGAATCAGAAGTGGAGTAGTTGGGACTCAAATCAGACAGTCTGATATAGGGCAAGGGCATCCAGTGCCGTGATTCAACTTCTACACTACATGCTCACTCTGAAGGACTCTTTTAAAATGTATCACCATAATACTGTTATAGTAATTCCAAATATTAATTAAAAGCCCTTAAAATTATCAAACTACCCTAATTGTTTTAAAATATTTTTTAAAAAATCAAGACAACATCCATAAAATGGTACAATGTGTTGAAATGTTTCTTAAATCTATGTTAATCTATAGTATTGATTTGTAATCTTACACATGAGAATCACCTAAAGACATTTAAAACTCCTGATGTCTAAAGCTACATACCTAAAAAAATTAAATCAGACTCTGTAGTGATGGAACACAAGTAACAATTTTTTAACAATCCTTGTTAGTGATTTCACTATTCATCAGTTTTAGGAACAATAATCTATAGATGCTCCCTTTTCATTTTCATTTTTTTTGCAATTTATTCAATGTAGCTACTCTTTTGTTGTATCTCATGACACACACACACACCATTTTCAGAATAATAATATTAAGTATTGATATTCTGAATTTACTCCTGATACGGTGCAACTATTTAAGAGTTTAGGGAGAGCTGGGAACTCTTGTACCACTGCAAAGTGATGCAATCTCTTTAACTGTTGGTTTGGTATGTCCATATTCCCAGGTTACACCTGTTGCATCTGGGACCAGGGTGCATGCTCAGACCCCACTCTCGTTCTATGTCTGATTGGGGCATTGGCCCTTTCCTTATAAAAAGAAGTAGAAGGTAGGAAAGAGCTCTTTTTCCATTGTGGAATGCATTCAGATATACTGCTTTGTTTTCTCCCTTTTCGCCATGGATCAGTCTTGGACAGACCTCTCCCATACTCACTTAAAGGTACCATTTTCAGTTTTTCTTTTTTTTTTTTTTATTTTATTTTTGACAGGCAGAGTGGACAGTGAGAGAGAGAGACAGAGAGAGAAAGGTCTTCCTTTGCCGTTGGTTCACCCTCCAATGGCCGCCGCTGCAGCCGGCGCACCGCGCTGATCCGATGGCAGGAGCCAGGATCCAGGTGCTTTTCCTGGTCTCCCATGGGGTGCAGGGCCCAAGCACCTGGGCCATCCTCCACTGCACTCCCTGGCCATAGCAGAGAGCTGGCCTGGAAGAGGGGCAACCGGGACAGAATCCGGCGCCCCGACCGGGACTAGAACCCGGTGTGCCGGCGCCGCAAGGTGGAGGATTAGCCTATTGAGCCACGGCGCCGGCTCATTTTCAGTTTTTCTTTCTCTATCATTTACGGGAACTCTTTGGTTCACTCATGTTGGATACTTCTTAGTATGGGGCAGCCCACATTTGTACATGAATGTGTTTATTTCCTCACTGCTAAATAAATTCTGTTTCTATTTGTACACAATACAAGTTTCTGTTTAGTATTTCTATCTTTGTGGGAGGCAAGAACCTGTATTGGAAATTAATATATTCATTGCCTACATCATTCCCATGAATAATATGATGAAAGGAAACAGTTTATACTTTTAACATGTTTTGTCCTTAGAATGCATTTCATTAGTGATATATATCCAATTGTTGTGTTTTAAAAATCACATAAAATAGTTTCCCTCTGCATTTGTGCCTTCAACTTGATACTCAGACTCATTTGATTAATTCCGTTTTTGATTTAATCTTTTCTTCCCTTATTGGTTGCTATTTTTTTTATCTTATTGACCTTCACTCTAACCTTACATTTAACAATTTTTATTTGTTTAAAAGATGTATTTTATTTGAAAGGTGGAGAGACAAAAATAGGGAGAGACAGAGACGGGGAGAGAGAGAGAGAGAGAGAGATCTTCCATCTGCTGGTTTCCTCCCTAAATGGCTGCAATGGCTGGGGTTGGGCCAGGCTAAAGCCAGAAACCAGGAGTTACATTCATGTGTCCCACATGAGTAGCAGGGGCCCAAGTACATAGGTCGTCTTCTGCTGCTTTCCCAGGTGCATTAGCAGATATTTGGATTGAAAGCTGAGCAGCTGAGACTCAAACCAGCTCTCTGATACGGGATGCTGGTGTCGCAAGTGGTCGTTTAACTCTCTGTGCCACAATTCTGACCCTTATTTTGTATAGTATAAGCAAATATGTACACATTATATGTGTACACATACAAACACGCACACACACATAAAGGTTCTTCAAAAATGCTTATGGAAAATGGAGTTAAAAGACAATGGACATTTTCCATGAATATTTTGAAGTACACTCATATATATCTCTCTTTCCTCTTTGGAAAATGAAAACATATTGTACACACTGGAAAAGCTCTTCTAGTGGCTTCTTTCTTACTGAAGTACTAATGAAATCTCTATTTCTCATATGTAATCAACACATATGTGATTGTTCATTATGTTCTTGGTACTTTGTATAGGAATTATAGTAGTGAAGGAGAAAAGCACAGCATCTGTCTTCCTGCAGGGAATGTTCCAGGAGAAAGTTCTCTGCTTCTTATGTGCAGCCAGTTTCCCCTTAACAGTTATGCCTCCTGCTTGATACCCAGGCTCATCTGCTTACTGCTTTGTTTGATATCCCCTTCCTCTTTCCTTCCCTTATAGATAACTGCTTCTTGTTTTTTTTTTTTTTTAAGTTCACCTTTAGTTTAATCTATCCTTTTAGTATAAGCAATTATATAAAACTATATGTATACATCTCCATGCGTATATACATATAAATGTACTGTCTAGCTTTTGGAGCAATGTGTAAGAAGTCAAGTTCAATGGTTAAATGTATATGCTTTACAGTCACACAGAGTTGGTTTATTTTCTCATTTTTTTTAAATCACCTTATAAAATTTACTTGACCCCTTTGAGACTCTGCTTATTATATTTAAGATAGGTATAAAGTTATCTACCTCACAAGGTTATGTGAGAATTTTTTTAAAAAAGATTTATTTATTTAAAAGACAAAGTTTACAGAGAGAGGAGAGACAGAAAGAGATCTTCCATCTTCCGGTTCACTCCCTAAATGGCTGCAATGGCTGGGACTGAACCAAGCCGGAGCCAGGAGCCAGGAGCCAGGAGCCAGGAGCCAGGAGCCAGGAGCTTTTTCCAGGTCACTCCTGTGGGTGGCAGGGGCAAAGGGAATTGGGTCATCTTCTATTGATTTCCCAGGTGCATTAGCAAGGGGCTGGATACGAAATGGAGCAATCAGGACTCCAATCAGTGCCATATGGGATGCTGCTGATGGCTTAATACACTGCACCACAACGCCAGCCCACAACAACATAGTGTACATAAAGAATGTAAAATAGGGCCTGGCATTTAGTAAACAGAAAGTAGATGGTAACTGCTTTTGTCATTTCTTTACTACATAAAAGTTCTTCAAATGTTTACCATTTCCATGACTCCCTTTGGTTTCCTCTTCACTTTCTTTTCAAATTCCTCTCTAGGAACTTTCTAGTCTCTTTCATTTGAATCCTAAGTGGAGTTCTTTGATGTTCTCCAGGGAATTTCTCAGTAATTCAGTGGCTGGAAGAGACCTGTTGTTCATTAGGTACACGGGTATTGTTTAAAGACGTGGCATCTTTCTGAACGTCTAACAGTGCATGCTGCCTCATTTTCTCAGACCTGAGCAAGAAACCACATGTATCCTTATTGAACTCTTTTCAATGTTCATAGCTGAATGCTTTCCTTGTGAGAAAAAAATTATAGTTTTAGAATATGGGTTTTGGTATTCTCTCAACAAACAAAACAAAGGACATGTTCCAAGATCCGTGCCTTCTTTGTTCTATAAAGAACCCTGCATATGGCAGACACTAAAAGTTATCTGTTGAATGAATTACTGAACTGACCACGTATTTAGGGGGATTGAATAAATTACAAATTTTATCTTTGTATAACTTTTTGAAACCAAGCTTGTAAACCATGCCTTGAATGCAAGATGCTAGTACCATCAAGCCCCAGTCTCCTAGCCTCCCTCCATTAGCTTCAAGTGTCCTTTCCTGTCTTTTGTTGTACTAAAATTAACTCAAGGTTCCAATCCCAGTACTCAGGAGGTTATTTGTTTCTCCAATAGATAACACCTTGATGGCCAATAATATCTCCAGAGATTTTGTTTAGGGTACTTTCAGGTCTAGGCAGGGGAATTCCAGGCCTGAGGCAGAAAGTAACTACAGTCCCCAGACTGACTAAAGCTTACTTGGCCATCATAAAAATTTCCTGAAGAGTACAGCACTGTTATCAGCCAGGAACTTGGACACAAGCTGAACGTGTAACCATTCCAAATAAACGCTGTGACTCTAACCAGCCCCTACTGCCCGGCCAGAAGTCAACACGCAGCTGTCGCTATCCTCTGTTCTCCTTATTCCTGACTCCCCTTTCCTTGTAGCCTCCTTACAAATTCCAAAACCCCCTCATTCAGCAGGATGGCAGTCTTCAGATCTGAGTCTGCTGTTCCCTCATTTATCACATCCTCTCTCCTCCATCCTCAAACTTTTTCAGTGTTAGTTTGAGCACCATTGAAAAAGACTGAGCTTTCAGTAATGTTATCGGTTTTTAGCTTCAGAAATACCTGTTGCTGAGGTAAGTGACAAGGTAGGGCAATACTGAGTAATCAGAAACAGCTTCATATTAAGGGCAGAAATGAAGGTGGCCTTTGAAGGATAACTACTTCTATCAGTTCTTGATGACAGTAGGAGATGAATGATACTGAGGTGGATACAGTAGAAGACATTCCCATAAACTTTGATATCTTCTCCAATTACAAAGGCATATAATAATCACTTATTGAACTTCCAAATTATATCAAATCATATATTTTAGGCTTTTTGGATATATGCTGGATGAAAAACAAGGCCATGAGTTTGTTTTTCCTTAATTTTCCACATAATACTGAGTATTGGAATATAATACGCCTCAATAAAAATATACTGATTTACTGTAAAGACTTCAATGAAGTAGATCTCAACATAAGTAACAGTTGAGAAATCATGTTTTGAGTTTTTGATAGAAACTTAAAGTTTATTATCTATTGGATGAATTATAATTTAAGAATATTATCACATAGTTCCAGTGGTATTTATGCAATGATTAACCTTTTGGCTATATGGTTTAAAAAATCATGTAATGGATATTTTCAGTTAATTAAAATCACTTCTCCTAGGTAATAGAGTTGTCAACAGAAACATCCCCAATGGCTTAGTCATTAACTAGAGATCATATTTTGTAAAAAAGTTCTGGGGGTGGTGTGTGGCATTGCAGTTAAGCCATCATTTAGGATGTCTGCATCTCATATCAGAGTGCCTGGTTTGTGTCCGAACTACTACTCTCCTGACCCAGATTCCTGCAATGTGCACCCTGGGAGGCAGCAGATGATGGCCCTAGTACTTGTGTCCCTACTACCCATAGGAGAAAGGTGCATTGATTTCTGGGCTCCTGGTTTTGGCAGGGCCCAACCCTGGATACTCAGACATTTGGGGAGTGAACCAGTAAATGGAATATCTCTCTCTCCATCTTTATTTCAGTCTCTCTGCCATTTAAATAAAAGAAAAAAAAGTGATGGGAATCAAGTCAAACTTTTGTTTGTTAAACACTGGAGGTTTCTGACTTTCAAGATACAAATAAAATAAATCTAATAAATCTACTGTCATAAACCATCTATTTACTAAAGGATAAAGTATGAAAATATTAATCAGTATTAAGAATCAACAAATAAAAGGTACAGAATGATAATAAATAGAAAATGAGGAAGAAGCTTAGGGGAAACAAAAAGCTAAAAGAAATCAATGGAGGTGGTGACTGAATTGGAAAAAAGACTGCCACTGTCCAGGAGAAGTATGGACTACAGAGGATATATTCAATCAGCAATAGTGTTTAAAAGTGGTTTGTTGTAGGAGAAGAGAGCTATCACTCATGAGGCTTTATAAGAGTGAATTTATCACAATCCAATTTTTAAGCCTGTCAGAATTTAAACTTGAACAAAATAACATAATATTTAAGAAAATATCGTTGGAAGGATGGGAATTAATATAATCATAAAATTGCATAAAACATGGTATGAAACCTGGAAGGCATCCCACATGTCATTAACTTTTGCCTCTTCATTTGTTTATATGAAAAATACAAGGTATAGAGAAGCCATATTGTGGGGAGCAGCTCGGACTAGACTAAGTTACTGGAATTAAGGCTTATTCTATGCATCTGCTCTCCCACAATATGGCGCTGGGAGAGAAGAAAACAGCTTCTACACAGCTGCCTCCAGTTCAGCCAATAAGCTGTAGGACTTGCTCCTGATTGGAGGAGAGCAGCGTACTCGGCGTGTGGGCAGCCGAGTTGGGATTGGTAGAGGACTATAAAGGAGGAGAGAGACGGCATGCACCAGGAACATCTAAGGGGAACATCTAAGGGGAACATCTAAGGGAACACCTGTGCAGCCCCCGAGAGAGCCGGCCGGCGGTGTGCCGCTCCCCTGCGGAAGTGGGGAATGTGGCCAGGGGGAACCGCCCTTCCACGGAGGTGGAAGGGACAGTAGCCAACCCGGGAAGAACCAGCAGCAAACCCGGGGAGGGCCGAGCAGATGAAAGAACAGCGCAGGGTCCTGTGTCGTTCCTCCACGAAGAGGGGGAGCGACATAATGGTGCTGTGACTCGGATATGAAGCCTAGGCAGGGCTTAGTGTCGTTCCTCCACGAAGAGGGGGAGCGACACCATATAATTTGGCCAAGATCACTGTGTTGGCTAGTGATAGGACTTTATTTTCTCCATTAAAAAGAAAAAAAAATTACATGTAATGTTGTAAGAGGTAGGTGTAGTAGTTGCTTCGGAAAACATGAGAAGGCATTCTATGTGCTGAGGAAAACACTAGATTCATCTCAAGAAGCATTTCAGGGAAATGCTAGTTCAATTCCATTTCCATGACCCATTATCTGTCTCTCAGATTTGGAGATTTGGAATAACTGTGTCACAACAGCAAAACCTATACCTCTCTCAGTAACAGATTAACTTCACCCAAGGTCAGGAGAGTGATTTATAAGACCAGAATGCCAATGTATTAAATTTTAATAGCAAATGCCAGGGGTCGATGTTGTGGTGCAGCTGGTTAAGCCTCTGCTTGAGATGCCAGCAATCCCATCATCAGAATGCCAATTCAAGTCCTGGGAGTTCTGCTTCCAATCCATTTCCCTACTAATGCACTTGGGAAGGCAGCAGAAGATGGCCCAAGTACTCGAGTAAAGGCCACCCATGTGGGAGACCTTGATGGAGTTCCTAGCTCCTAGCTTTGTTGGCCTGATTCAGCCCTGACCACTGCAACCATTTGGGGAGTGAACCATTGGATTAAAGATCTTCTCTCTCTCTCTTTCTCTTTGTCACCCTTTCAAATAAATAAATAAATAAATGGTTTTTAAAAAGTTTAAAAAAAATAGAAACTATCACTTAGTCTTGTCATTACTGCCATTTTTTTAAGATTTATTTATTTACTTGAGAGGCAGTTGCAGACAGAGAGAGGGACAAAGAGGTCTTCCATCCACATGGCCACAATGGCTGGAGCTTAGCCAATCTGAAACCAGGAGCTTCTTCCAGATTTCCCATGGAGTGCAGGGGCTCAAGCACTTGGGCCATCTTCTGCTGCTTTCCCAGACCATCAACAGGGAGTTGGATTGGAGGTGGAGCAGCGGGTCTCGAACCAGCATCTATATGGGATTCCAGTGCTGCAGGTGGAGGCTTAACCTACTAGGCCACAGCGCTGGCTTTGCCACTGGTTTTTGAGTCAGTTTCTTTGCTTACAGAAACTGGGTCTTTGTCTAAGAAATTTTTATGGAGAAAATCCAATGGGATACTTTGTTAGCATCTGTCTACTTTAAATTTTTTTGTCTTTCTCAATTTATTTGAGGTGAACTAAAATATACACAGATGGATGTTTGAGAAATCTTGGCTAAATCTCATTGTCTCTTCTTATTCATGCTCCCTTTATTCCTAATCTGACTCTTTGGGTCTTAGGATCTTGTTATGTTCTCTCCTCTGAAAAAGTTTTCATCCTGGTTTCCAATTCACTAAACTCTATGGCCCTATTTTAGTCTTTATCTTACTTGTTGATTTAAGCTTGGTATTAATGACCTCCTCTTTATTATTTTTCTTTCTTGGAATCCAAGCCTACTCTTTAGAGTCTGCCATACCATTGTGTACACATCTTCATCATCTATATGTTCCCTAAATTTATTCTCTATCCTATATTGATAGTATTTCCCATATTGCCCTAGGTTCCCTTTTCTTCTCATATATATTCTATCAGTATTCACATTAATTCTCATAGCTTCCACTACCATCTAAATTCTGATGGCTTACAAGTCAAAACCTCAACTGCAACGCTCTTTCCTGTGCCTCAAACATTCCTATTTTAACCTATAGAGGGGACACTTCTGTTGAAGTATCTCAGAAGCACCTCAAACTCAGTGTGGACAATACTGCAATTCCTCTCTCAACTGTCAAATCCAATAAATTCTGTTTATTTTGCCTGTTTCCGAGCTATCAGAGCTCCAGTTATCAGCGCCTTTATCCAGAATATCTCGTTTACTTATATTTATCTCTAATTGGTCCTTGAGGCTTTTATATTCTCACTTTCCATCTCCATCCCTTCCCAGTAAGAAAAACTTTTATTGACTTCTTGTTTTTTTGAAAGTCTGGTGTTTTTTTTTTTTTTTTAAGATTTTTTTTTTTTTTTAATGTACTTGAAGGACAAAGAGACAGAGGCAAGACAGGAAGTAAAAGATCTTTCATCATTTGGTTCACCCCTTCCCCTCACCCCCCCCCCCCCAACGACCACAATCTTCTGGGCCAGGCCGAAGCCAGGAGCCTGGAACTCTATGTCTCCTACATGGGCATCAGGGGCCCAAGCACTTGGGCCATCTTCTGTTTTCCCAGGCACATTTCAGGGAGCTGGATCAGAAGTGGAGCAGCTGAGACTCAAACCCTCTGCTCATGTGAGATGCTGCTGTCACAGGTTCAACCCGGTACACCATTGTACCCTTGCTATTCTTAAGATAAATTTTAGGAGCCAGCGCTGTGGCACAGTGGGTTGAAGCCCTGGCCTGAAGCGCCAGTATCCCATATGGACGCCAGTTCTAGTCCTGGCTGTTCCTCTTCCAATCCAGCTCTCTGCTATGGCCTGGGATAGCAGTAGAAGATGGACCAAATGCTTGGGCCCCTGTACCCACGTGAGAAACCCAGAAGAAGCTCTTGGCTCCTGGCTTCAGATCAGCACAGCTCTGGCCATTGCGGCCAATTGGAGAGTGAACCAGCGGATGGAAGACCTCTCTCTGTCTTTACCTCTCTCTGTAACTCTGTCTTTCAAATGAATAAAATAAATCTTTAAAAAAATAAGATAAATTTTAAATCTCTTTATATGATCAGAAAGGCTTCTCATGAACTCATGCTTTTACTAGTCTCATTTTGTGCCAATGGTCATCTACAAATATACACTATCATATCTTCAGTTACTCAAATATATCGTGTTTTCTCTTCTCTGGAACATTTTGCATGTGCTTTCCTGAGCCAGGAATACTCCGATTAGCTCCAAACTCCACTTAAGAAAGTCTACCCTCCTTTTACCTTATTTCATCCTACAAGTAGTGTTAAAAGCGGTACAAAAAGAGACACTTTCATAAACTGTGGCAATGTAATTTAGAACAAAAATGTCAAAAATCTGTTAGGCAATATTTAATGAAATTGAACATATGCATTGCTAAGACCTAGCCTTTCTATTCATATATGAATGGACTCTAGAAACTTCACAAAAAAATAGAACCAAAAATTAAGTGTTTGGGGGCAAAAATATTTGTCAGAACTGTTATCCATGCACAGATTTTTCATAATACACATTTTCATGAACTTTGTAAAGACAGACTCCACCCATATTTGTGGATTTCAAAAAATTTTTGCAACTTACGGTACCGCTGATTGACTCCGCCCCGCAGGTCTCACCTCCTCTGCCCCACACTTCTCATCTTCTCAGCCTCGCAAGTCACTTTTCTTCTCTGCCCCGCCCGTCAATCATGTCACATCACGTCTTGTCTCTGCCCCTCCATTCCGTAACTTCCTGCTTCCTCGGCCCCTCTAGCCGACACGTCTTGTCTCCTCTGCCTCTCACGTCGCGTTACGCCGCGTGGCATCTCGTTGCGTGCCGTGCGTGACATGGCGTCTCGTGGCATGGAGTTGCCATGGCGGCGTGGCGTGGCATGGCGTGGCGTGGCGTGGCGTGGCGTGGCGTGGCGTCGGGTCGCGTCAGGTGGCGTCGGGTCGGGTCTCGTCCGCTGTGTCTCTCTTCTGCCCAGGACATCAAGTCTCATCTCCCTTGTGCCGTACGTTCACGTTTGTTTGGTCTCGTGCGTCTTGTTGCCTGTTCCCTGCACATAGGGTCTGTGTTTTCTGCCGGGTAAGTTACATCACATTTGGTGTCCTCTGCCCCGCATGACTGTCAGATCTTTCTATTTCATGATCCCCTCAAATAGCTCAATTTTCAGCCAAATCATGTTTTTTCTACGATTTGTAGAAAGGGTTAAGACATACTTGGGAATATCCATAGCATCTGATCTAGCAATATAAAATAAATATGAATAAAAATAAAATATAAAATATAGCTATGAAAGGTGATAGAAGTTGAGTTGCTTGTCTGCATGTGAGTGAAACAAATCTGAATAAGACTTCTATCCCAGCTAGAAATTTTTGAATGTATGGCTAAAAAAGACAATGATTAGATATAAAGGTGTAGATTGATTGGAAGTGGAAATGGATCTGGTAATACAGCTATCAGGAATCAAACTTTCTTGTGCAACAGGTTAAATTTTTCTTTTTTTCTTTTGTCTAGCCCTTGTATTTATCATGCTCCCTGAGTTTTAGCTACTGGTGTTGGCTGCTTTATACTCTTTGTATTTCCTGTTTCAATTTCCAAATGAAGAAATTTGGATCAATTAATCAATTTTGTTCAATTGAGGTTGGGTGTGGGACAAACTAGCCAATGGATCACTGCTCTGTCCTTTAGTAAAATAAATAATCTTAAATTGGGAATGACAGATTCAAGTCTATGACTATTTCTGCTCAGAGCTGTGGATAAAGTACAGTTGCCTAGAAATGCAAAAGTCATGGAGGCCACAGTGAGTTACATCTAGTACATGACTGGCTTCCAAAGATCCATTATTATAATAAAAGTAATACTGCTTTCTGTTTATTTCATTGGGACATTACTGATAGTTGTAACTATGCATGTTTCTGCCCAATTTTGTTTAATAATTCATATTCATATAGCACTGTTATTACCATGTAGCATTCCAGACTAGTTGGAAGTGTTGCTGTAAAACTCCTAAACCTAAGTACACCTGCCAGATGCACAGAAAGCCAATCACAGACATCTGGGTGCTGAAAGAAAGTGTATGTTAATTGCAAAACACAGAGCAAGGAACAGGGCAGCTATAGATTAATTCCGGGACTCCCCAAGGGGTTAAGAGATGAAGGTTGCTGAGAAGCGTGTGATCAGCTCATGTCCAAGTTCCTGGTTGGTCAGTGATGCTGATGACTTGCCTTTGACAGGCCATGCTCTTTAGAGAATTCATGGTAGCCAGGTTTGGCTTTAAATAGTCTTGGGGTTTCATACAAATGGTAGTTACCTCCTGTTCTAGACTTGGGATTTCCCTGTCTGTACCTTGAATTCCACGAAACTAAAGCCCTCTGGGCAATACTAGCCAACAAGATTTTTATCAATCGGAGAAGCAAATGACTTGTTGAGTTCAGTGGTTAGAACCATGTCTGGTGAGCTGTACAGTTCTCTCAATTCCTTGAATTTCTTTTGCTGACAGGGAGGACACCTTGGGCTAAGTGAGACAGAGGAGAGGCTGGATCCTGCTTTTTACATTATAGAGGTTCAATCTCTATTTAGCTGACAAAATTCTTTCATACATTTATTTCTTTGGTTTTTACAATAGCCTTATTAAGATTTTTTTTTTGTTTGGCCAGGCAGAGTTAGACAGTGAGAGAGAGAGACACAGCGAGAGAGTTATAGACAGTGAGAGAGAGAGAGAGAGAAAGGTCTTCCTTCTGTTGGTTCACTCCCCTAACGGCCACTACGGCCGGTGCTGTGCCGATCTGAAGCCAGGAGCCGGGTACTTCCTCCTGGTCTCCCATGCAGGTGCAGGGCCCAAGCACTTGGGCCATCGTCTGCTGCCCTCCCGGGCCACAGCAGAGAGCTGGACTGGAAGAGGAGCAACCGGGACAGAATCCGGAGCCCCAACCAGGACTAGAACCTGGGGTGCCGGTGCCTCAGGAGGACTAGCCAAGTGAGCCACGGCGCCAGCCCAATAGTTAAATCTTAATAAAGGTTCTAGTCCTGGTTGGGGGGCCAGATTCTGTCCCGGTTACTCCTCTTCCAGTCCAGCTCTCTGCTGTGGCCCGGGAAGGCACTGAAGAAATGGCCCAAGTCTTTGGGCCCTGCACCTGCATGGGAGACCGGGAGAGGCACCTGGCTCCTGACTTCGGATTGGCGCGGCATGCAGGCCATAGCGACCATTTGCGGGGTGAACCAACGGAAGGAAGACCTTTCTCTCTGTCTCTCTCTCTCTCACTGTCTAACTCTGCCTGTCAAAGTAAAAAAAGATTTAACTATTCCCATTTCTAAAACTGTAATAACTGAAAAAAAAAACTATAATAACTGAATTCTCAGAGATTGTCTGCAGTTTTGTGATATAAACATTTAACTATCAAGACATTTTGATTCTAATTCCTCCTATGAAAATGATTAACCACAAGGTTAGTCAAGTTACTTTATGAGTTTTAAATTACTCATTCAAAATAAAGTTAAACTAAATTATCTGTAAGTGTTCAATCATTTCAGCCATTCAGTTTTTCAAAGTGACTTGGCCAAGGTCACAAAGTAAGCTTCATTAATATCATGACATCAGTTTATGAAGCTTTCCTTTGTATTTTCAAAGGCCGATTTGTATTTTTGGGCTTTGAGTACAACTGACTGTTAAAAGATGGGAAAACGATATGGCTGTGCCATTTTTGCATTTAGAGGGTCAGTATACACTGCATGTAATAATCCTACCGGAGTAGTGTTTTCCTAGATAATAAAAGTTTGTAATTTTATGTCAAATATATATAGTATTCTCTTTTAAAAAGTTTTTTTGGCTTTTTTGTTCTATGGTATTGATTTTAAATTAAAAAATATAATTATATAAATTTAAATATGTTTGTTTCATGTGTGATTATAGTCTTAGATATGTAATTTATAATAGCTACAGAAGCTTTAATGAGAGCAAATAAATTTCTGTAGTACAAAGTCATTAGCGAAAAGAATGTCTTCCTTGATTGTGTTTTGATAACTGATATTCAATATTCAAGTAATGTGTTTATTTAGTAAGATGTGAGTTTTAAAATAAATGGGTATTAGTTTGGCGTCTGCAAGGTGTATATACAGATAATTTTTTCTTTTCATGTTTTTCTAAAATGAATTTTAAGTTATGAGACTTTGTCCTGTGTGTTTTGTCAAGAAATAACTACTCTCATTAGGATCATATGCCTTTTATGTACTTCAGTTATCTAATATAAAAACACTCTTAGGTACTTAATTAAATTGAATGACTGTGATAAATTTAGAAATATGGTGGGTATAAAGTTGCTGATTTGCAAGTTTATCTATATTATTGTATGCTTTTGAACTCCTAAAAAACAAATCAAAATCTAGTATTGAACCATCTACTTTTAATTTGAATTACAAGGTAAAACTTTCAAATAAGATAACAATTACAACTATTTTTAAATATATATATATAATTGCGAATTTTTTAATGGGAATTCTATACTATACAAAGATGTCAAGCTCATGGTCAGTGTTTCCAAGATTAAATTTAATTGTTCTTTCAGATTTGAATTTGCAAAAACTCTACAGATTTTTCCCAATTATTTTTCCTTTATTACATCGTTTGATTTTGTTATTCTTTGGTTCTGTTAGGATGGTTTACTTATTTCCCCTTTCTAATTCCAATGATACTCTACATACAGCAAGATTTTCTTCAAAATTTAACTTAATGCCAAGTTAGAAACACACCTGTCTGCTTAAATACAATTTGAATAAAAAAAAAATCTGAATGACTAAAATACTCCAGAGATTTTCCTGAATTCCTTTTCTTCAAATCAGCACTGCCCCCAGACTTTCATCTTTAATCTGAAATGTACTCATGCATAGTAAAATAGAGTTGTTATTTTATCTGAAGTCACTCTAGTGAACCTTAGCATAGGAGAAATACTGCTGCTTTCGCTTCTATTAATGCATTGCATCAGTGTTCCCATTACTGTAAGTGTATCCTTTTCTGGAACTTATTAGGCCCAGAATCCTTTACTGTACCCCTGGAAGAAATTCAGTGGCTTGCATTCACACTACAGTTATTTGCTTCTTTGCTTAAGAGAGATGGCACCATAGTTATCCAAATCAAAGGTAACACAAATAGTGAAAGTTATATTAAATAATGATGCTTCTCTCAAACATAGTGTTCATGAAAATCAGTGGTTGGATAATGGAAGTATGATTGGCTTGGTTTCCATGCTCTACTATCATGTTTCCCATTCTTGTTTCTTTTCTGACCAATCAACCAATTCTATCTTTAAGGCTAGCATCATTGAGGACTGGGTCAATTATTTATTCTATTGTCTTTTGTGTGATCTTGTTCTTTTAATATGAAATCTGTTAAAGAAAAATATTCTATGATATATGTTAAAACACAGTAAGGAAGACTTTATTTAGAACCATCATGAAAGATAGAAGGACCACTGCAATGAAGTCTTGCAGTGGGAACAGGTGTTCAAGTTCAAGAACAAATACAGCATGAACAAGTGGGAATTTATAGGCAAAGAGCAGCCTGAGGAATCCGTGTATAGAAAATTAATAAGAGGAAACATCAGGGGTAAGGAGAATTCTGGCTAAATTCATCAAACAGGATTCTTGCTAATGACTCCTCAGCATCCCAGGGGAATGCTAGGGGATGAGGAACCTGATCAAATTTAAAGGGTGACCAAGTATCTATAATAGGGGCTTCTTGATAAACTTACTTAGCAAGTCTTTTATAGAACTGGATTTTTCAAAGAAGTACACAGGTGATCCTAGGAGGAAGTTCAAGAGCTTGACTAAAATTTGATCAAGCAAAGAATCTTTGTCAAGTCTATATGAAATTTTAATGCACTTTAATGATTGTTATTTTGGGGAAAATTAAAGGAGGTATTTGGATGCATTTTATCATCTTGGCAGGTGGGAAGTGGAAATGAGGATGGTAAAGGTTAAATCCAGAGAAGTAATGCACACATTTTTAAAATCCATTTTAAAATTTACACTACAACTATTAGTCCCCAGTAGTGCAGAGACTACAAAGCTCCTTACATGTACTTGTATGTTTTTCTTGAGATCAAAATAGGCACATTCAAAAATTTATTCTAGTAAGAAAATTATATAAGAGCAAAATGGTTAAACTAGCTTTTAAAAATAAAGTCAGTTACAGAGTATTAGGTTCCTTTTAAAACTGATTAAAGGCCATTGGGTTCCCCCAGAGGCTGATAGTCAACTCTGTGGGATTCCCAGAAGGGGGTCTTAAGCTCATTAAAGTCTACAATCCTTTTATCTAGAATGTTAATTTCTTCCTAGAAGCAGCTAATCACAGGAGACCACAACATTCTGTCCCAGATCAAGGTTGAGGCAATTGTCTTTATGTACCTCTCTTCTGACCAAGATAATAATTACAGATTTGCCTTAAAAAAGAAATGATCTACTTCATTGTGTTTTTATGCTGAGATCATTACTTCAATTAATAGGTTAGTCAGTCAAAAGGTTTTACATTCCTTGCATATTGTGGAAATTTGAGCATTGGTTGAAATTATATAATGAATATGTAGTCATGATTGCTAATATCATTTGTGTGCATGATAATTTTATTTGTTTAAATGAATTTCATAGGGATGACTTTCCAAGCAAAATTTTTTTTAAAGTTTCATTTATTATTTAAAAGGCAGAGAGAGAGAGAGAGAGAGAGAGAGAGTGTGCAAGTGATAGTCTGTCTGCTAGTTCACTTCCCAAGTACCCACAACAGATGGGGCTTGCAAGGCCAACACCAGGATCCAGGAATTCCATTTGAGTCTCTCAAGTGGGTGGCAGTAATTTGAGTACTTGCCCAATCATCTGCCTCCCAGGTGTATCAGCAGGACGCTAGATCAAAAGCAGAAGCAGGGCTCAATCCTGGGTACTTTGATATGGAATGTGGGCATCCAAGCAGGAGCTCAACCCACTGTATCACTATGTCTGCCCTCCAGGCAAATTTCTATGGTGACCCAATGATAGCTACAGTGCTGTGTCTTTAGATCTGAAATCCAGTCTTCAAATAATGCCTTGAATGCAGATGCTACATACCATCAGGCTCCAGGCTCCTAACCTCCCTCCCTTACTTTCAAGTGTCTTTTCCCTGACTTTGATAGAACTGAAATTAACTCATTTACTTGAACAAGTGCTACAGCTAGTCCTACAAGGTTCTAATCACCAGATTAAGGTCATTTGCTAGTCCAATAGAAAACACCTTGATGGCATGTATTATCTCGAGGATTTTTGTTTAGGAAACTTCCAGTTCTAGGCACGGGAATTCCAGGTCCAGAGCACAAAGTACTGAAACCCACTTGGCAATCATTATATAAATTCCTTGAGTGGCCAGTGCAGTGGCATAGCAGGTAAAACCGACCCCTGCAGTGCAGGAATCCCATATGGGCACCGGTTCAAGTCCCAGCTGCTCCACTTCTAACCCAGCACTCTGCTATGGCCTGGGAAAGCAGTAGAAGATGGCTCAAGCCCTTGGGCCCCTGGATCCACGTGGGAGACCCAGAAGACGCCCTTGGCTCCTGGCTTCGGATCGCAGCAGCTCTGGCCATTGCTGCCAATTGGGGAGTGAACCAGTGGATGGAAGACCTATCTCACTCTCTCTCTCTCTCTCACTGCCTCTCCTCCTCTCTCTGTGTAACTCAGACTTTCCAATAAATAAATAAATCTTAAAAAAAAAAAAATTCTGGGCCAGCGTCGTGGCTCACTAGGCTAATCCTCTGTCTGCAGCGGCGGCACCCCGGGTTCTAGTCCTGGTTGGGGTGCCGGATTCTGTCTCGGTTGCTCCTCTTCCAGGCCAGCTCTCTGCTGTGGCCTGGGAAGGCAGTGGAGGATGGCCCAAGTGCTTGGGCCCTGCACCCCATGGGAGACCAGGAGAGGCACCTGGCTCCCGGCTCGGATCAGCACGGTGCGCCGGCCGCAGCGCGCCGGCCGCGGCGGCCGTTGGAGGGTGAACCAACAGTAAAGGAAGATCTTTCTCTCTCTGTCTCTCTCTCTCACTGTCCACTCTGTCTGTCAAAAAAAAAAAAAAATTCATTGAAGGGTAAGGAAGGCATTGATGACAACCAGGAACTTGGATACAAGCTGAATTTGTAAAAACCACAGTGACTCCAACCAACCTTTTATGGCTGGCCAGAGACCAAATGCAGCTGTCCCAAGCCTTTGTGCCCCTTATTTATGACTCCCCTTTTTCTTATAGCCTTCTTTAAAACCCCCAAAGCACTCTCATTCAACAGGATGGTAGTTCTAGAGACATGAATCTTCTGTTGCCTCATTTATTGATAGATTAAGCTTTTTGCTTCCTTTTGCTTCAAACTTAGTCTGTGTAATTTCATTTTTAACGTTTATTTAATATATAAAAATTTCCAAAGTACAGCTTTTGGATTGCAATGGCTCCCCCCCATAACTTCCCTCCCAACCACAACCCTCCCCTTTCCCACTCCCTCTCCCATCCCATTCACATCAAGATTCATTTTCAATTATCTTTATATACAGAAGATCAATTTAGCATATATTAAGTAAAGCTTTCAACAGTTTGCACCCACACAGAAACACAAAGTGTAAAATACTGTTTAGTACTAGTTACAGCATTAATTCACATTGGACAACAAATTAAGGACAGAGATCCTACATGGGGAGTAAGTGCACAGTGACTCCTATTGTTGATTTAGCAATTGACACTCTTGTTTATGGCATCAGTAATCACCCTAGGCTCTACTCATGAGTTGCCAAGGCTATGGAAGCCTTTTGAGTTTGCCGACTCCGATCTTATTTAGACAAGGTCATAGTCAAAGTGGAAGTTCTCTCCTTCTTCAGAGAAAGGTTCCTCCTTCTTTGATGGTTTGTTCTTTCTGCTGGGATCGCACTCACAGAGATCTTTCATTTAGGGTTTTTTTGTTTTGTTTTGTTTTTGCCAGAGTGTCTTGGCTTTCCATACCTAAAATACTCTCATGGGCTCTTCAGCCAGATCGGAATGCCTTAAGGGCTGATTCTGAGGCCAGAGTGCTATTTAGGACATCTGCCATTCTATGAGTCTGCTGTGTAACCCGCTTCCCATGTTGGATTGTTCTCTCCCTTTTTGATTCCATCAGTTAGTATTAGCAGACACTAGTCTTGTTTATGTGAGCCCTTTGAGTTTTAGAACTATCATTATGATCAATTGTGAACAGAAATTGATCACTTTGACTAGTGAGATGGCATTGGTACATGGCACCTTGATGGTATTGAATTGGAATCCCCTGACACGTTTCTAACTCTACTGTTTGGGGCAAGTCTGATTGAGCATGTGCCAAACTGCACATCTCCTCCCTCTCTTATTCCCAATCTTATATTTAACAGGGATCACTTTTCAGTTAAATTTAAACACCTAAGAATAATTGTGTGTTAATTAAAGAGTTCAACCAATACTATTAACTAGAACAAAACAAAATACTTAAAGGTATAGAGTATTAAGTTGTTAATCGACATTCAGGACAAGGGCTGATCAAATCACCGTTTCTCATAGTGTCCATTTCACTTCTACAGGTTTCCTTTTTGGTGCTTGGTTAGTTGCCACTGATCAGGGAGAACATATATTTGTCCCTTTGGGACTGGCTTTTTTCACTCAGCGTGATGTTTTCCAGATTGCTCCATTTTGTTGCAATGCCCAGATTTCATTGTTTTTTACTGCTGTATAGTATTCTGTAGAATACATATCCCATAATTTCTTTATCCAGTCTACTGTTGATGGGCATTTAGGTTGATTCCAGTTCTTAGCTATTGTGAATTCAGCTGCAATGAACAAAGAGCTCTTTTATTTGCCAATTTAATTTCCTTTGGGTAAATTCCAAGGAGTGGGATGGCTGGGTCTTCTGGTAGAGCTATATTCAGGTTTCTGAACAATCTCCAAACTTACTTCCATAGTGGCTTGACCAGTTTGCATTCCCACCAACAGTGGGTTAGTGTCCTTTTTTCCCCACATCTTCACCAGCGTCTGTTGTTGGTAGATTTCTGTATGTGAGCCATTCTAACCGGGGTGAAGTGAAACCTCATTGTGGTTTTGATTTGCATTTCCCTGATTGCTAGTGATCTTGAACATTTTTTCATGTGCCTGTTGGCCATTTGGATTTCCTCTTTTGAAAAATGTCTATTGAGGTCCTTGGCCCATCTCTTAAGTGGGTTGTTTGTTTTGATGTTGTGGAGTTTCTTGATTTCTTTGTAGATTCTGGTTGTTAATCCTTTATCTGTTGCATAGTTTGCCAATATTTTGTCCCATTCTGTTGGTTGTCTCTTCACTCTCCTGACTGTTTCTTTTGCAGTACAGAAACTTCTCAATTTGATGCAATCCCAAATGTTAATTTTGGCTTTGACTGCCTGTGCTTCTGGGATCTTTTCTAAGAAGTCTTTGCCAGTGCCAATATCTTGCAGGATTTCTCCAATGTTCTCTAATAACTTGATGGTGTCAGGACATAGATTTAGGTCTTTAATCCATGTTGAGTGGATTTTTGTGTAAGGTGTAAGGTAGGGGTCTTGCTTCATGCTTCTTCACATGGAAATCAAGTTTTCCCAGCACCATTTATTGAATAGACTGTCCTTGCTCCAGGAATTGGTTTTAGATCCTTGATCAAATATAAGTTGGCTGTAGATGTTTGGGTTGATTTCTGGTGTTTCAATTCTGTTCCATTGGTCTATCCATGTGTTTCTGTACCAGTACCATTCTGTTTGTTTATAACTGCCCTATGGTATGTCCTGAAATCTGGTACGGTGATGCCTCCAGCTTTATTTTTGTTGTACAAGATTGCTTTAGCTATTCGAGGTCTCCTGCATGTCCATATGAATTTCAGCATCATTTTTTCCAGATCTGAGAAGAATGTCTTTGGTATTTTGATTGGTATCACGTTGAATCTATAAATTGCTTTTGGGAGAATGGACATTTTGATGATGTTGATCCTTCCAATCCATGAGCATGGAAGATTTTTCCATTTTTTGGTATCCTCTTCTATTTCTTTCTTTAAGGTTTTGTAATTCTCATCGTAGAGGTCTTTAATGTCCTTGGTTAAGGTTATTCCAAATTATTTGCGTTTTTTTGCAGCTATTGCGAATAGGATTGATCTTAGAAGTTCTTCCTCAGCCGTGGCATTGCCTGTGTATACAAAGGCTGTTGATTTTTGTGCATTGATTTATATCCTGCTACTTTGCCAAACTCTTCTATGAGTTCCAATAGTCTCTCAGTAGAGTTCTTTGGATCCCCTAAATAAAGAATCATATCGTCTGCAAAGAGGGATAGTTTGACTTCTTCCTTCCCAATTTGTATCCCTTTAATTTCTTTTTCTTGCCTAGTAGCTCTGGCTAAAACTTCCAGAACTATATTGAATAGCAGTGGTGAGAGTGGGCATCCCTGTCTGGTACCAGATCTCAGTGGAAATGCTTCCAACTTTTCCCCATTCATTAGGATGCTGGCCGTGGGTTTTTCATAAAATGTTTTGATTGTATTGAGGAATGTTCCTTCTATACCCAATTTGCTTAGAGTTTTCATCATGAAGGGGTTTTGTATTTTATCGAATGTTTTCTCTGCATCTATTGAGATAATCATATGGTTTTTCTTCTGCAGTCCGTTAATGTGGTGTATCACATTGATTGATTTGTGAACATTGAACCATCCCTGCATACCAGCATGAAATATTGCATTTTACTATCTACAAATATTGTTTTGTAGTGGTTTAACAAACTTTTTTAATCTACCCTCTGAATTTCAGTGACTGATGATCCTATGATATAAATCAACAACATACAGATGAATAAAATGAAAAGAGTATATTCATGGAAATTCATAAGGAATGGAAGTGAAGGACAGAGCCAGAATTTGAGGCTTATGTACTGTCTCAGGCTGGTGAAAGGAAAGCTAGTTTTAGTTCTGTGTGGGGAATGTAAGCTTTGGGAATGTGAGGGGAGGAAATTTATAGTTAATATATTATATGTAATATAATATAGTTAATCAGGTCTTTTATACATAAGAGTCTTTCAGGTGATGACAGCTTTCTCCTGAAGCAGTTCTCTTCCTGGTAGAGAAACACTCTACAAATGGTTCTAATTTTAGATAAATAGGGGGAAGAGAATCAACTTCTTCTGTGTTCCATGCACAGATGCTCTTCAATTTACAATAAACCCATGGTACATTGAAAACTAAATTGAATTGCATTGAGTACACCCCATCTACCAAACACCATAGCTTAGCAACACAGTGCATTGTACAAGTTGTTTACCCTCATGGTAGCATGTCTGACTGGGAGCTAGCATTGCCCAGTATAGCAAGAAAATGTCATTCTGGTTATGCCTAGCTCAAGAAAAGATCAAAATTTGAAATTCATCGTGGTTCTTACTGAACATGTATTGCTTTTTCAGCATCATAAAGACAAAAAATCATGAATTGAACTGTTGTAAATTAGGGACCATCTGTATAATTGCCTTCATTTCAAAACAATCCTATGCTTAAGTTGAAGTAGGCAGGCTTACAGGCTAAAATTGATTAGATTTTGAGCTGGAAGACCATGCCTTCGCCACACCCCTGTCTGACCTCATGCCCCTACCTGATACCTTCACCACGCCCCTGTGTGACCTCATGCCCCTAACTGATACCTTTGCCACACCCCTGTGTGACCTCATGCCCCTACCTGGCCACACCTGGTTGCCAACCAGCCAATCAGATTAATTAACCACTCCCCTTTTGGAAGTGGGTTAAAAGCCTAGGACATGATGTGTCCGGGTCCTTCTCTTCTTCCCTTGCATCTTGCCAGGAGGGGGCTTGCTGTAGCCCTGCGCCTCCAGGGCGCATGGCCTTCGGGCCATGTGCTCTAGGCTTCCTGGTCTAGATGCTCATTCACGTGGCTGGTTCCTGGTGCTCAGTATGAACCCTGATTTACCTCTCTCTCTTAATAAAGCTCTCACTCTCCTATGCATCTTTCTCACTAAATAAAAGCTTAAAATGGATAGCAGCTCAAGGTGCTTGCTGCACGTGGCTTTTGGCCTGCTCCCTGCTTGGTATGGACGCTACTCTAGTTTCCAGACTTTCCCCTCTCTCCAACCTGAACTAACCCCTCACTTTCCTAGCTACCTCTCGCAATAAATAAAAACCTAAAATGTGCCATGCTGCCGCGTTTATCTGTGCCGGTATTTAGAATTCTTTAAATATTAGGCAAGAACCCTCTTGGACTTACTAATATTGGGGATTTATTAGTAAGCATATGGTGAAATCGTATGGCACCCCAAATTCTGATAGCACATGTGGCATCCCAGATAGCAATTCTGTGGAACTTTAAGGGGCCACATTTTTGTGTAAATTTTAGGGGGTCATGTCCGATTTCAAAGTGACATACTTTGAGGTGGTACACTCCAATTTCCTTTAGTTTGCTTTGTTATATATGTATGTAGAAGATAAATAAATATAACCAAGTAGTTCTTATAAAATGAAAATTGTAATTTTACTAAGCCTAAATCATTTAAAAACTACACACACACACACACAAAAACCTACTCTGAACTCGTTATTAGCACCATTACTCATGTATTTAAATTCCTTTGAAGGGAGAACTTATCCTGTTTTATGGAATGAGGTATTGCTTAATCCTAGAAACAAAAATAAAGCCAATTAAGATCTTTAAAATATTCAAAAGTTGTAGTTTGGAAATTTATATTTATTAAATAAAAATTTAAAAAAGATCTTTAAAATAAATAAATTCACCCCAGGATTCATTAGCTTGTAGTTAATTCTCTGTGTTAATAGTTCCCAGATATTGCTTTCCTTCTGAAATGATGGAAATATTAAGTTTCTGAATTCTAATGGAGTGTGCCCAGATACAAAAGTATTTTGAAGAACTTAGTCCCTCCCTTCCTGAATTTGGTTCATCTGACCTACACAGTATTTTCATTTTGTAATTTTTGAGTTGTCATCAATAAAATATAAAAATCAAAAAAATGATTTTTTCAAGTTGTGTTAAGGTAAGTGTGCTCTTTGGCTATGATTTTAAAAGAATTTTTCCCCCAATTGGCAGTTACAGCTCACTAAACTGACAGTGAGAAAAGAAGGAAAAAAAAAAGATTTTTATTATAAGCTTATTAGACAATGGAATCCCAAAGAAATAATCACAATCATTTTCACCTAGTCCTAAGTAATTAGATTTGTCTACCATTCTTGGTTCAGCTGTATACTTTTATGAAGCCATCTGTTTCCAATCTAAACTAGACCTGAAAATCACAAGTTTTAATTCCTCAAGAACAGATGCCTGCTCTTAGAGGCAGTATCTTTCAAAGGAGCTATGGAACCATGAATATTTCCTTTAGTAGACAAAGACTCTCTTTGTCCAAAAGTTGGACCAGTCTCCTCTGAGTTCTCTGCTTGACAAAGTCCCACTTTGGGTTTCCCACTCTGTCCTGCTAGAAAACAGCTTGAGCAAGATACCTTATACGTCAGTTTAGTGAAAATCCCCATTCTTAGTATTCTGACTACTTTCGCTCAATACTGTTACCATGTTGGCCTGCCTTTAGCAATAATCCCATCAAGTCAGTTTAACCTGATAAACGTTGTCCTTTATGTTTCCTCCCAGTAAGTTTCCATGCATTATCCCCCATTTTGCTGCTTGGTCATAAACTACAATTTGCCCTTAGTAAAGTCAGAGTTCAGCCCAATCTCACTCCACCACTCCAAGACTCACTGCAGTGATTCCTATACACATCAGCATGATCCTCTTTGAGCATAGTCTGCCTTACTCTCTTGAACAAGAGTCATGGCTGTTTTTTAGTAGTAGTAATCATTAAGTGTTCCCCATATAGTTTTTTACATTGAGTTTTTTGATGCTCTATTCATTTGATCCTTCTAGAAAACTTAGTCTCCGGCTTAAAGCTTAAAACAGAAGCCTACAAAAAAAGGATGTGAAAAGCCTCTTTTTAATAGGAAGACTGAGTGGTTGGAGCTAGTTTATTATAATTCTCAAAGTATAAAATTAGGGAAGAATGGAATCCTTAAATGCTGTGTAGTTATTACCTTTGATCATTTAATAAGAATTTAGTGACTACTATGAAGAGATTACATGGGAATTTGTATATTAAATGTTTTAATCACTTACATTTATTAATCTTTTTAATGGTGAAATTGTTCTAATAAATTTCTTATGCCAGACTTAAGTAAGAATTTTTCAAAGAGCTCTCATTCCTTCTAATAGTTTACAATCAAGGTATTTAGCATGCTAAATGCTGTAGGATTGTCATTTCATTTAGATCCTGTCAAATAGTACAGAAAGTTTTTTTTTTTTAACTTTTACTTAGTGAATATAAATTTCCAAAGTACAGCTTATGGATTACAATGGCTTTTTACCCCCATAACTTCCCTCCCACCCGCAACCCTCCCATCTCCCACTCCCTCTCCCATTCCATTCACATCAAGATTCATTTTCAATTATCTTTATATACAGAAGATCAATTTAGCATATATTAAGTAAAGATTTCAACAGTTTGCAACCACACAGAGACACAAAGTGTAAAATACTGTTTGAGTACTAGTTATAGCATTAAATCACAATGTACAGCACATTTAGGACAAAAATCCTACATGGGGAGTAAGTGCACATGGACTCCTGTTATTGACTTAACAAATTGAGACTCTTGTTTATGGCATCAGTGATCACCCTAGGCTCTTGTCATGAGTTGCCAAGGCTATGGAAGCCTTTTGAGGTCGCCGACTCTGATCATATTTAGACAAGGCCATAATCAAAGTGGAAGTTCTCTCCTCCCTTCAGAGAAAGGTACCTCCTTCTTTGCTGACCTGTTCTTTGCATTGGGATCTCACTTGCAGAGATCTTTCAACTTAACTTTATAATAGTATTTTCAATTCAAATGTAACATTGCGAAATTGTTTAGTTCTTTGGTGATTTGCATGTAGCTCTTTCTTCTTCCATTAAAAAATAACCATTAAAAGGTTTAACATAATTATTTGCATTAGAATAGATTTGATATATACATAATTTCAAATTGTGTGTGTGTGTGTGTGTGTGTGTGTGTACTGGTACCTTTATATGCATCTGTATATATGCAGGAGATAGACAAATGTTCAATAGAGAACAATTCCAAATAGTTTATTTAGATACTCTGGTCTTAGGAGAGGGAACATAACTCAAACCGTTAAGTGTGCCCTGCATATGATGACCTCCTTCTGAAGAGAATAGTATGGAAAAAGAGATACAGAATATCTTTATAATGGAGAAAACTGTTAAACACTGCCTCTAGTCTGGCAACTAAAGTCAACACTGACTTGACCACACTGACAGTGGTAAGTCATGTTTATACTATGCACATTTGATATGATGAAAATAGCACTTTTCCTCTGTGATCTTTCTAGCAAGAACTCACAACCCAGTCTAATCAGGAGGAAAGGAAATTAGATAGGCCCCATTGAGGGACATTGACTGACGAGTAGTGGACAAATGGCTGACCAGTACTCCTTGCAACTGCCAAAGTCATCAAACACAGGGGAGTTAGAAACTGGTGCAGCAGGGAGGAACTTAAGGAAACAAAAGTCGTAAATGTAGTCTGGCACCCTGGATAGGATTCTAGGACAAAAGAAAAGATATTAAGAAATAAAAAAACAAGAGTAATTTTGAGTGAAGTATGAGCTCAATGAATAATATATCAATATTAGTTCATTTAATTGTGACAGATGTTTGTTTTATATCTTTGTCAAGCAATTGTTAAGAATAATATACTACTATAGTTTTAATGATCTGTGATTATTTTAAAATTTACTGTGTATGAGTGAAATTGACATCTTTTCATTTGATTACTGTTTATAGGCCCTTACCTATATTGCTGTTGAACTATGGTATTTTTACTTGTTGAATTCTTTATTTTGTGAAGCATTAAGTCTTTGACTGTAATATAAATTAAAAATGTTACTGCAAAAAGAAAAAAAATTAAAAAAAGAAAAGAGGAAAATGGGTTTGGTGTGTATAGGAATAGAGAGCATTATCATCTTAAGTTTCCTGTGAATTTAAAACTGCTCTGAAATGAACAAGTTTCCTTGAAAATATATATAGCTTGAAAATAGTAATATTTTGAGTAGTAATAGGATTAGTTAATGACGCTGAATATTACTTTTTTAAAAGATGTATTAATTTATTTGAAAGTCAAAGTTACAGAGAGAGAAGGAGTGGCAGAGAGAGAAAGAGGTCTTCCATCCACTGGTTCACTCCCCAAATGGCCGCAACAGCCAGGGCTGCACTGATCTGATGCCAGGAGCCGGGAGCTTCCTCCGGGCCTCCCACACGGGTGCAGTGGCCCAAGCACTTGGGCCATCTTCTACTGCTTTCCCAGGCCATAGCAGAGAGCTGGATTGAAGTGGAGCAGCCGGGACTAGAATCGGTGCCCATATGGGATGCCAACACTGCAGGCAGCTGCTTTACCTGCTACGCCACAGCGCCGGCCTCTCAATATTACTTTGAGTCTTTGTTTATCCATGGAATACATTATACTATGTATGTATAATGACAATATCATGTTCTAAGATTTCTTAAAGTAATTCTTTTTACTGTGAGATTTGTCATTAATTTGATATACATGGTAGGTACATTTGCTGTCATAAGTTTTCAATGTTTAAGAATGAACTTTGTGTAAACATATGGTTTTTAAACCAGGGAGCTTCAAAAAGTTCATGCATTACAAAAAAAAGTAAAACAAAAAAATAACGTGTAGTTTTCAAAATTCGGAGGTACCCAAAATAAAATCTTTTAATTATATTTTCCTTGAACTGTTGATATTGTTTATATTTACATCTTTGATCCGCTTTGATTTAATTTTCGTATATTGAATTTATATTCTGTAACTTTGATAAATGAATTCATTTATTGGACTTTTGCCTATTTAGAGTCTTCTATACACAAAATCACATCATCAGCAAATAGAGAAACAATTCCCTATTGTTTTCTTTCTTTCTTTCTTTCTTTCTTTCTTTCTTTCTTTCTTTCTTTCTTTGACAGGCAGAGTTAGTGTGTGTGTGAGAGAGAGAGAGAGAGAGAGGTCTCCCTTCCATTGGTTCACTCCCCAAATGGCAGCTACGGCCGGTGCTGAGCCGATCCGAAGTCAGGAGCCAGGTGCATCTTCCTGGTCTCCCATGCAGGTGCAGGGCCCAAGCACTTGGGCCATCCTCCACTGCACTCTCGGGCCACAGCAGAGAGCTGGACTGGAAGAGGAGCAACCGGGACAGAATCTGGTGCCCCAACCAGGACTAGAACCTGGGGTGCCGGTGCCTAAGGCGGAGGATTAGCCAAGTGAGCCGTGGTGCCAGCCCTCTATTCTTTTCCAATCTAGATAACTGTTACTTCTTCATTATGACTAATTCCCTAGCTTGGACTTCCAGGACAATATTAAGAGGGCTTTTTATCATGTTGTTGACATTAAGACAATAGCTGTGTCAGTCTTTTATAATTTAATATAGTATCATTGTGCCTTTTTCAGAGATATAGTTTATGAATTCAAGGTATTTCCCTTGTATTTCTAACTTGATTTTTTTAAATCATGAAAGTATATTATATTTTATTTTAATGTTTTTTGCATTTATTGAGATAATACTGTTCTTTTCCTTTATTTTATTGATATGATGCATTACCTTGATTCAATATTTTTTGCATTCTTGGAACACCTTCCACTTAGTCATGAAATACACTTATTTTCATAAACTACTGTATCCCATTCACCAGTAGCATTTTGATAATTTTTGCATCTACATTGGTAATATTTTTCTGGTAAATTATATTGATCTGTAGTTTTATTGTAATGTCTTTGTCTGGTTAAGTTATCCATGTAATTTGGGCTTCATAGAATTGTTTGGACATGTTCCCTATTTTATTATTTGGAGGATTTTACAAATTAATGATAGTAATTCTTTTTAATTACATTTGGTAACACTCACCAGTAAAACCAGGTGGTCCTGCACATTTCTTTGTAGCCAGCTTCATTACTAACTCAATCTCTTTGTTATAGGATTACTCAGATTTTCTCTTTTTCCTTGAGCAAGTTTTGGTAGTTGGTGTGTTCCTAGGAATTTATCCATTTCATTTGGTTATCAGATTTGTTGGTATGTAGTTGTTCAGAGTATGATCTTATAATCTGTTTCATTTATGTATGGCCAGCACGAATATCCCCTCTTTCATCGCTGATTTTACTGATTTAATTCTAATTTCATTTTTTCTTAGCCAGTTTGCTAAAGTTGTCAATATTGTTAAAATTTTCTTAGAACCATCTGAACTTTTGGCTTTGTTGATCTTTGCTTGGCTTGGGTTTAGTTTTTTTCTTTTTTTCTGGTTTCTTAGAAGTTTATATTATTGATCAGAGATCATTCTTGTTTTTAACATAGATGGTTACAGGTATAACTTTCCACATAAGCACTTCTTTAGCTGGATTGCATGAGTTTCGCTGTGTTGTATTTTCACTTTCATTCTTCTCAAAATATTTTCTAATTTCCTTCGTGATCTCACTTTTATACATTGGCAAAACAAACCTGGAAGACACATTCATGCCTTTGACTTGCCTATTATTGGCAATAATTACCCACATGGTCCTATGTAACTGTAAGGTGGCTGAGAAATTTAGGAGAACATGTGACATGTTTGTCCCACATAGTAACACGACCTTTCTCCTAAGTACAAATCTACTTCAGGAGAACAGTGTAAGAACAGATTTTAATTTCTATGGCTTTATAAACCCAGAATGACTTTCTACTTTTTCTCTCAACTGACTCAATGGAAGAAATATGTTCTTTACACCCCCCCCCCGAAACCTTTTATTTGAGGAATACAAACTTCATCCAAGTCATAAGTACAACTTTAGGAACACAGTGATTCTTCCCACCGTAAGTGCCCTCCCACCTCACTCCCAACCCTTTTTCTCCTCCCTTTCTTATTCCCATTCTTACTTTTACTAAGATATATTTTCAATTAATATACAGATATGATTAACTCTATACTAAGTAAAGAGTTCAACAAATAGTATGAAAAAAAATCTGTTTTTCAACTGTTGAGACAAGGGCTATTCAAAGACATTGAATCTCAAAGTGTCAATTTCACTTCTATAGATTCCATTTTAGGTGCTCTATTATCAAAGATCAAGGAGAACATATGGTATTTGTGCTTTGGGGACTGGCTTATTTCACTAAGTATGATGTTTTCCAGTTTCATCCATTTTGTTGCAAATGATGGGATTTCATTTTTTTTAGCTGTTGTGTAGTATTCCATGGTGTACATAGCCCATAATTTCTTTATCCAGTCTTCAGTTGATGGACATTTGGGTTGATTACATATCTTAGCTATTGTGATTGAGCTGCAATAAACATGGGAGTACAGATAAATCATTTATATGCTGATTTCATTTCCCTTGGGTAAGTTCCCAGGAGTGGAATGGCTGGGTCATGTGGTAGGTGTATATTCAGATTTCTGAGGAGTCTCCATGCTGTCTTCCACAGTGACCATACCAGTTTACATTCCCACCAACAGTGGATTAAGGTACCTTTTCCCCCATATCCTCGCTGGCATTTATTGTTTGTTTATTTCTATATGAAAGCCATTCTAAAAGATGTGCAGTGAAACCTCATTGTGGTTTTGATTTGCATTTCCTTGTGCCTATGCCAGTGTCTTGCAGGGTCAATTTTCTCTAATCATTTGATGATGTTGGATCATAGATTTAGGTCATTAATCCATTTTGAGTGCATTTTTTTGTGTAATGTGTAATATAGGGGTATTGCTTCATACTTCTGTATTTGGAGATCCAGTTTCACCACCATTTGTTGAAGAGACTGTCTTTGCTCCAGGGATTCATTTTAGCTCCTTTTTCAAAGATAAGTTGGTTCTGGATGTGTGGGTTGATTTCTAGCATTTCTATTCTGTTATGTTGATCTAGCCATCAGTTTTTGTACCAGTATCAGAGTGTTTTGATTATAACTGCCTTGTGATATGTCTTGAAATCTGGTATAGTGATGCCTCCAGCTTTGTTTTTGTTGTATAAGATTTCTTAGTTATTTGGGGTCTCCTGTGATTCCATATGAATTTCAGAATCATTTTTTCTGTATCTGAGAAGAATGTCCTTAGTATTTTGATTAGTATCACATTGAATCTATAAATTGCTTTCATAATATGGACATTTTAATAATGTTGATTCTTCCAATCCATGAACATGGAAGATTTTTCCATTATTTTGTGTCTTCTTCTATTTCTTTCTTTAATGTTTTATAATTCTCTTTGTAGAGATCTTTGACATCCTTGGTTAAATTTATTCCAAATTATTTGAGTTTTTTTGCAGCTATTGTGAATGGGATTGATCTTAGAAGTTCTTTCTCAGCCAAGACATTGGCTGTTTATACAAAAGCTATTGATTTTTTTGTGTTGTTATATCCTGCCACTTTATCAAACTCTTTTATGAGTTTCAATAGTCTCTTAGTAGAGTCTTTTGGATCCCCTATATATAGAATCATGTCATCTGCAAATAGGGATAGTTTGATTTCCAAAAGCTCAGGCTAAAACTTCCAAGATTATATTGAATAGCAATGGTGAGAATGGGCATCCTTGTCTGGTTCTGGATCTCAGTGGGAATGCTTCCAACTTTTCCCCATTCAATATGACATTAGCCATGGGTTTGTCATAAATTGTCTTCCTTTTGTTGAGAAATGTTCCTTCTATAACCAATTTGCTTAAAGTTTTCATTGTGAAAGGGTGTTGTATTTTGTCAAATGCTTCTTCTGTGTCTATTGAGATAATCATATGGTTTTTGTTCTTCATTTTGTTAAGGTGATATATAACATTGATTGATTTGCAAATGTTGAACCATCCCTGCATACCAGGGATAAATCCCATGTAATGTGGGTGAGTGATCTTTCTGATGCATTGTGGATTTGATTGGCTAGTATTTTCTTGAGGATTTTTGTGTCTATGTTCATCAGGGAAATTGGAGTTTGACTGCAATCTGTTGTGGTGAAGATCATTTGTATTCATTTCTGATAAGAGTTCGATGTGCTTCCTGTCCTTGAGTGTCCCTTTCTTTCTCCAAATCAAGGAAGTTTTATGTAATTATTTAACTAAAAAGGCCTTCTAATCCATTTTTTCTTTCCATGCCTTCAGGAAATCCTAAGACCTGTATGTTGGGTTGTTTGATAGTATCTCATGTATCTCCAATACTGTTTTAGTTTTCTAGCTGCTGCTGCTTTTTTTTTTTTTTTTTGGTCTGACTGTAAAATTTTCAGAGATTTATCTTCTATCTCATGTTTTTTTCTTTTGCCTTTCTTTTGCTCTTTCTTTTGCCTCAATGAGCCTATTGTTAAGGCCTTCCACCATATTTTTTATTTGTTCTGTTGAATTCTTCTGTTTCAATATTTCATTTTGATTTCTCTTTAAAAATCTCAATTTAATGGGAAATTTTTCATTCATGTCATGTATTTTTTTAGTTTGTAGATTTGCTTCTGATTACTTCTAAGTAATCCTACAATCAACTTTTGGAATTCTGTGTCTGGCATTTCTTCAGTCTCTTCATATTTACATTCTAATAATGAAGTGTTGTGTTCTTTTTGGACATCATGTTTTCCCATTTATTCTTGTTTCTTGAATTGCTGTGTTAATTATTAAGCATATGTGGAGATACTCCCCCCCCCCCCCAGTGATTACTTTTATCTTTGGACTATGCCTATGCCGTTGTGGCTCAGTGGAGTGTCTGCTCTTTCAGTGAATATCCTGAGGCATGCGCTGGGTATGGCCAGGGAGCTCTGCTCAGTGGTAAATCTCCTCCTTTATTTTTTATCAGAGGGGAAGATTAATCTGTTCTGTTGGCATAGACTCACGCTCACATCCTCTCCTCCAAGAAGACCAGTGCCTGGTGGCTAGCCCCAGTGGGTATAATACTCGTTCACACTGCCATAGGAAACATATAAAGAACCTGTGTAGTCCTTGGTCTGAACATGGATCCTGCAACAATGACTGTCACCAGGGAATCAGGGAGCCCTGAGCGTGTGGAGCCACCCACAGTGACTACCCAAAGACCTAGCCACACTTTGCACCCTCACATGCAGGCACTGTCTTTCACAGTCCCAGCACACAGGTTGTCACGTCACAGGCACCCAGGCCCCTGTCAGTTCTTCCAGCTATACTCTTGTATCTCCTCTTGGCTGGTTGCTGGGTGTGTGGAGGTGAGCTTGTACAGCTGTTACATATGTCCAAAATGATGCCTGCCCTCTCTTGGCTAGTAGTATAGGACGCTGGTGCCAGGTGGTCTGGGAGAGAGGGACGTGCCCCCCTTTTTTTCCCTCTAGGTTGACAGGTACACTGTCCCTCACAGGGCTCCAAACTGGATTCTCTCCAGGCTCTTCCTGCAGCTTTATCACCAGTGGCTTGGCTACTGCAGTCTGGTCTCACCTCACTCCAAAGCTGGTGCTGAGGCTCTTGGCTGCCGGGGTCGAGTTGTGCATATCCACACCCTCCACGTAGGTCCACAGTGCCCCTTTTGTTTCCACGGAGTTTCCTCTGAAGTTTTCCTCCTAATTCTTCCCTGAGACTGCACTCTTTCCACTTTTTTAAAAACTATCTTCCCCTAAACAGAGCAGTAAGTGCCCTCCCTATTCCTCCATCTTGGAAACCCAGAAATATTTTATCTTATTTAAAGATTTGTTTATGGGCACTGGTGCTGTGGTAAAGCCCCCACAGCATCGCCATCCCATATGGGCGCCAGTTCCAGTCCTGGCTGCTCCACTTCCCATCCAGCTCCCTGCTAATGTCCTAGGAAAGCAGTGGAAGATGGCCCAAGTGCTTGGGCCCCTGCACCCATGTGGGAGACCTGGAAGAAGCTTCTGGCTTCTGGCTTTGGTTAGCTCTGGTCCTTGTGGCCATTTTTGGAGAGTGAACCATCAGATATAAGACCTCTCTCTCTGTCTCTCTCTTTCTCTGTCTGTAACTCTGCCTCTTGAAGAAATAAATAAATATATCTTAAATAAAAGATTTGTATATTCATTTGAAAGGCAGAGTCAGAAAGAAAGTGATCTTCTGTCTAGTGTTTCATTCCCCCTTAATGGCTGTGCTGGGCCAGATGGAAGCCAGGAAAGAGAATTCCAACCAGGTTTCCCACGTGGGTAGTAGGGGCCCAAGTACTTGGGCCATCTTCTGATGCTTTCCCAGGCATGGGGAGTTAACCAAAAGATGAAAGATCTGTCTCTGTCTCTCCCTCTGTCTCATTTATTTGAAAAACAGTTACAAAGCGAGGGAGATTTCTATGCCACAACACCAACACGTCCTTCCAGATATTGATGGGAAAAATTTGGAATATCTGCCTTAGAATGTTTAGGTATCCATATGTAAAATTGCTTAATCCTTCCTCTAGATCTTTAAACAGCAAGAAGTGAAGCCATCTTTGTCAAGTCAAACAAAGGTTGCATTGTATCTTTTTCCTAGAGAGGAAAGTCTTTTTTTAACAGACTTATATAACTAAAGGGCTATGATATGAAGGTTTATTCCATCACTGACTCTGGTTTCTGCCAACAGAAACAGTTTTGGCTTATATTCAGGGATAAAAAATTTCTTATAAATAAAATGTATCTGTTCCTTTTTCTCACTTTTCCTCACTTTCATATTGGTTGCTGGTAATTTTTTTCCCCTCTAAATTAATTAAAGCAGTTCAAGTAAATTGAAATTGAAGCAGGATTTTTATTGAAAGAAGCAAAATTTATTTACTTATTATTTACAAAATAGGCCTTTAAAATTCAAAGGGAAAGTCCAGAGAATTAGGAAAACCAATTTGGTTTATCTCACAACAATAAATAATCTTTTAGAGAAATTAGACACCATTCAGGAGCTCTGAGAAATTGGCTGGTAGTCAGCTGGAGTGGAAATTGGTTGGGAGTCAACTGGACCTAGAAAGCTGAGTGTAGAGAAGCTGGGATTACCACTGGGAAAACTTCCAGGTAACTTTGTTTCCTGTGCTTTACAGCTAAGAAAGAACCTAGGTGATGCCTGGAGACCATGCTAATGCCTGCAAAAATGAAACCTGAGAAACAAAACTCCTCACCAACTTGTAAACACACACGTACGCACGCACGCACGCACACAAACTCTGTCAGCTTTTGGTTTTGTTGTTGTTAATTTATCTCTATGTTTTGTAGGTCTTCCATTAACAGCAACATACAATTTGTTTCATTTGCATAGATTACAATGTGAAAAGCCATTCCTCAGAGCTGTGCGGTATGCAGGCCTTACAGCCATATATGAGGGACCTGGAAACGTTCCAGTACTGAATTTATTTCAAATCTCCTTATGAATGACTCAAAATAATGGTAACACTAACAAATCCCCATTTTTTATATATCTGATGTCTATTTTTCTTCTTCAGAATGTCTGACAACTATGAAATGCAAAGTTCCTAATCAAAATGTAAGTCAGATTTTATTGTCTTAAAAAATGGTCATAGGGCAGACATTGTGGCACAGCAGGTTAAGCCATTGCTTCTGACACCCACGTTCCATATTGGAGTGCTGGTTCAAGTGCAGGCCACTCTGAACTTCTGATCCAGCTCCCTGCTAATGTGCCAGGGAAGCATCGAATGATGGCTTAACTACTTGAGTTCCTGTCACACACTTGGGAGACCCAACTAGAGTTTCTGGTTCCTGGCTTTAGCCTGGCCCCCAGCCTCAGCCATTTGGGAAGTGAACCAGTAGTTGGAATCTCTCTTCTTTCTCTCTCTCTCTCCCTCCCTCCCTCTCTCTCTGCCTTTCAAGTAAATGAATGAATGAATTACTTTTTAAAAAAATGGTCATAAATTAGAATAATTAAAAACTCTAATGCATTTGGGTATTTCTACATGTTTGTGGTAAGTTTATATGTAGGTCTGTTTGGAAACTCAGTGTCTACCTAACAGGATAGTGCAGCATTAGGAAGATAACATTTATTTACACATAAAGGGTCTTAAAAATTCATGAAAAATATATATTATGAAAAAAGCATAGGTTTCAGAAAATTTTTATGCCAAAAAATAACTTAACATTTACTTCCATTTTTCCATGAACATTTTGAAGTTCCCTCATCCAAAATTATGAATAAGACTCTTTTTGTGCCAGTGGATGTTGATGATGTTTATATGTACTTGCTTTCAAAACTCAAGATTTATTTTGATGAGAATGATTATGACAATTGTTAGTGTCTTCAGAGATTTTTTTTTTGTTTTTTGTTTTTTTTTTAACTTTTATTTAATAAATATAAATTTCCAAAGTACAGTTAATGGATTGCAATGGCCTTTCCCTCCCACCCACAACCCTCCCATCTCCCACTCCCTCTCCCATTCCATTCGCATCAAGATTCACTTTCAATTATCTTTATAAACTTCAGAGATTAAAAAAAAGAAATGTAGGGGTTGGTGCTGTGGTGCAGTGGGTTAAAGCCCTGGCCTGAAGTGCCAGCATCCCATATGGGTGCTGGTTCTAGTCCTGGCTACTCCTCTTCCAATCCAGCTCCCTGCTATGGCCTGGAATAGCAGTAGAAGATGGCCCATTCCTTGGGCCCCTGAACCCATGTGGGAGACCCAGAAGAAGCTCCTGGCTCCTGCCTTCGGATCAGCGCAGCTCTGGCCATTGCGGCCATCTGGGGAGTGAACCAGTGGATGGAAGACCTCTCTCTCTGTCTCTACCTCTCTCTGTAACTCTGACTTTCAAATAAATAAAAGAAAAAAAAAAGAAATGTAACAAGCAAAAATGAAAGTAGAGGATATCCTAAATTGACATTCAGTGCATATTTCTTTATAATTGATGAATGAAGCACAAATGGAGTTTACTAGTTTGGATACTTTTTCCATGTATAAGTCACTAGCTCTCAACTATGTTAGATCAAATGGTAACCTAAGCTCTTTATCAGTTTGGCATATATCATTGTTCTAGATATTGTTGGAAATTAAGAGGATATTTCAAAATCTGAGTAACGTTTACCTCCTGAGAAGAAAAACTTTTGAAGAGAAAATTTTATTGTGACTTCCTAAAGGAGTAAATTCACATTGTGGTAATTGTCCCATGTATTTATCTGAGGTGTTTGAAAGAAAAAAAATGTACATTTTATTTAGTTTATCTTTAGAAATAAATGATATAAGCTACATTAAATAAGTGTCTATAAGATTGAATGTATATTTGCTTTACTCAAAATAATAAATTATATCCCTTTTTCTTATGGAAAGGTTACAATAAGCATTTTAAATTTACTAGTAGAAATTATTTTACTAAGTTAAGGCAGGTTTGTTAAATGTCATCTTCTCAGCTGTATTTGATTAAATTAACATTAACCCACCTTAATGTTTGGAGAAAATTTAAAATAGCACCATGTGAAATGCTCTCATTTGCCACAGTATTATCTTGGGAATTTAGATTGCCAGGGTGTCATGTTGAGAAAAATGTTGAATATAGTACAGTGAACTTTTTACCAAACCAAGTGGAACACATACAGAAATGTTTAGCATTCCAGGAGTTGGTCTGTAACAGATGCTTTACGAAATTAAGTGTTTGGACACATTTCAAAATTCATCAAAACACTGTAAGCTTTTCACTAAACCTGAAGTTTTGGCATTTCACGAAGCCAAGCCTTTGTCAATAAAATTAGTTCAGTGCAAACATTAAAACTCTGTTTTGTTAATCATAAAGCAATAACGATTAACAGATTTTTAGTTGCATTCAATCTTAAGTTGAATATTCGTTAATGATTTATTTTGGAAATTAACTGTCTTTGGACTTTTCAGAGAGTTCGAGGAAGGCAGCATACATTACTCCTTAAATCTGAAGGAAGAAAAAATTTCTCATTGCATTTCTTTATCTTTTAAAAGATTTTATTTATTTGAGAGAGTTACAGAAGACAGTGAGAGGGAGAGACAGAGAGAAAGGTCTTCCCTTTGTTGGTTCACTCTCCAAATGCTCACAACCAGAACTGTGCTGATCCGAAGCCAGGAGCCAGCGCTTCTTCCTGGTCTCCCATGCGGGTGCAGGGGACCAAGCACTTGGGCCATCTTCCACTGCCTTCCCAGGCCACAGCAGAGAGCTGGATTGGAAGAGGAGCAGCCAGAACTAGAACCAGTACCCACATGGGATGCCAGCACCTCAAACAGAGGATTTAACCTACTGCACCATGGCACCAGCCCCTCTCATTGCATTTCTTTCTTTCTTTTTTTTTTTTTTTTTTTTTGGACAGGCAGAGTGGACAGTGAGAGAGAGAGAGAGAAAGGTCTTCCTTTTGCCGTTGGTTCACCCTCCAATGGCCACTGCGGCCGGCGTGCTGTGGCCGGCGCACTGCGCTGATCCGAAGTCAGGAGCCAGGTGCTTCTCCTGGTCTCCCATGGGGTGCAGGGCCCAAGCACTTGGGCCATCCTCCACTGCACTCCCTGGCCACAACAGAGAGCTGGCCTGGAAGAGGGGCAACCGGGACAGAATCAGGCACCCTGACCGGGACTAGAACCCGGTGTGCTGGCGCCGCAAGGCGGAGGATTAGCCTAGTGAGCTGCGGCGCCGGCCTCTCATTGCATTTCATATGAGAATATATCATGCAGCAAGTCTTACAAAGCAGATAAGTTCACAAGACTTAGAATAAGGATGCAATAGAATGTCTTTGCTCATACCAGTGCTCCCCAGTATATCTAATCACGACTGTATTTTACCCCATAGCATGTAGTAGTTATGCTGTCAGATGAGGACACGTCAACAATAAATTTACAGTAGACATATTTTGTGGCTAATTTGGAAGTGATTAATGACCAATTATGTGACAAGCATTTATATCAGAGAAAAAGCTAAAGTGATTTAGAATTAGTTATATTTTGATGCCATTAGGAGCTGTCATTTTGCCATTTTGGCAGATGATCAGTTCTTCATGATGATTTCTCTCTGAATATCTTGGTTCTGTATGTTAAGCAAAACAGAGAACATAATCTCTATATTTCCTGTATTTTAAGGCAGATACTAACATGTAGCCAAATTATTTGATTAAATGTTCCTTCCATTCAGTCATTCTGCCTACCCTGTGGAGAAGATGATGATAGGGACTGGGTGGGCAAACTAAGCAGTAGCAAGGATAGAAGAAGCATCAGGCCCGAGGACTCAGCCATCTGAAAATTTCTTTGTTCCAAAATCAGATGGTCAAATGAAAAGGATAAAAATGATATTTCAACTCAAGAGCCATGAAAAAATTGGAAAAAGTTTGTGTGCATTATTCAGGTTAGATAAACTCCATGTCTACATAAGATATGAAAAAAAGCTATTTTAGCCACCAGTCTTAATTATGTTTATTAATAATTATTATATGTGGGTTTGAATTGGTAAAAAGTAATTGGAGTGAGAATCAAGTGGAGTCATCCTAACTATTCTACCAGTTATTTGGAATGAACTATAATAGTATTATCAAACATTAGTGTGTTGTTTGCAAAAAAAAAAAAAAAATACCACCTGAAACTTACATTGGGTTATAAAAGGAGGAAAATGAGATGCTCTTTTGATAAGGTATCTTGTATGCAGAAGCAATTGTCAGGCTGAAAAATTTGTTCCATTTGATTCCATAATCAACACATCTGAAGATATTATGTCTGCTCTCTTTTCATATTTTGTACTTGGTTTTCAATGCCCTTCATTATCATTTCTTATATTTGAGTAAGAGCTACTATATAGTAAGCAGTTATTTAGGTACTAACATTTAGATGTATTTTGTATATTTTTTCACATATTCCTATGTTGCCAATTGTAGTTTGCAAACATGGTAAATCCAACATATATACATGGTCTTGAAGAAGCTTATGGAAAATGCATATTATGGAACTACATTATGCTTGGATTTCAAAATTATTTTGCCACCAAAATAAACTTAATTTCACATTCCATTTTTCTCTGAACATTGTGGAGTACATTCATAGGAGTATGTATAATTTCCCATTCCACATGGTCTTCTTACAATGTGATGTCCTCTTTGGAGAGTGGGATCAATATTCCCTGTCCTTGAACCAGGTGGGCTGCTATTTACCAAAGAAACGAAGCTTTGTGACTTATATAGTGGATCATAAAAGGCAATACAACTTTTTTTAACTTTTTTTTTTTTTTTGACAGGCAGAGTGGACAGTGAGAGAGATAGAGAGAAAGGTCTTCCTTTGCCGTTGGTTCACCCTCCAATGGCCACCGCGGCCAGCGTGCTGCGGCCGGCGCACCGCGCTGATCCGATGGCAGGAGCCAGGTACTTATCCTGGTCTCCCATGCGGGTGCAGGGCCCAAACACTTGGGCCATCCTCCACTGCACTCCCTGGCCACAGCAGAGAGCTGGCCTGGAAGAGGGGCAACCAGGACAGAATCCGGCGCCCCGACCGGGACTAGAACCTGGTGTGCCGCCGCCGCAAGGCGGAGGATTAGCCTAGTGAGCTGCAGCGCCGGCCAACTTTTTTTTATTAGAGAGTTTTAGCATGAACGAGTGCTCCTAAACACTGGTTAACCCCTTAGATGCCTGCAATAGCCTGGCAAAATGTGGGAGCCAGGAACTCAATCCAGGTGCCCCACATGGGTGGCAGGAACTCAGTTACATGAGCCATCATCATTTTTTCCAGAGTCCACATTAGCAGGAAGCTGAAGTTAGGAGCCAGGAATCAAACCCGGATGTCCAATGTGGGATGAAGGTATCTGAGCAGCTATGCCAAACACCTGTGCCTAAGCTTTCTCTCTGGACTGATCTTTTGAGCTTACAGCTGCCTTGTAAGATTCCCAGCTACCTTGATCCTACCATGCTATAGAGTCCCTGTGGAAAGTCCACAGAGATTAAGGGAAAAAAAAAAGATGGCTCAGCTATTCCATCTTTAAAGTGCTTAAATATTTTCAGCTCAGGTGTCTGACATGGAAGTGAATTAACCTTTGAGATAACCCTAGTCTCAGCTCCTACCTGACTGCAAACTTATGAGAGGAGGTCCAGCCAAGGTACTCCCTAATCTGACCCAAAGAAACACTGAGGGATAATAAATACTAAGTTAATATTTAAGCCACTAAGTTTTGGCGTGGTTTGCTATGCAACCATAATAACTAGAACACTCTCCAACAATTAAACAGATTGAGTAGAAGTTCATCTTCAGTTATCAAGATGAAGAAACTGAAGCCTATATAGAATAAATTCCTTAATCAAAAGGACACAACTAGTCCTCAGCAGAACTGAGGCTGTGATCAAGGTTTCTTTGACTCCAAAGTCAGTCTTCTCTCTAGTAACGCACAGTGTCTTGTTTCTAGTAGAGCACATTACTCCTCCTATTTCCCCAATTTCTCACCCATACTCTACACCCACTTCTTACATTTTGGTGCACAGGGATAGCAGTCAAAAACTAAGAAAAGAACATCACTGGATGTCTGTGTTATTTATTGCTGCATAATAAATTAGTCTATAACTCAATGACTTAAAACTGCCAATGGTCCTTATTTTTGTCATCATGCCAAGAATTCAGAAAAGGCTTGGCAGGGCAGTTCTAACTTGAGTTTTGTTTTTTTTTTTTTTTTTTATAAGGTTGCATGTCCATGTTGGCCAGAGCTGTAATTATCCAAAGGCTTAACTGAGGCCAAAGGATTTGATTCCAGGGTTGCTCAATCTCATGACTAGGGATTTGGCACTGATTTGGCAGACAGCCTTGGTTCTTCTACATGTGGGCATTATCACAATGCTAGTTGAATGTCCTTAGTCACATAGGCTAGCTTCCTCCAGAGTGAGCTGAGAAAGCAAAGCAGAAGACTCATTGTTCTTTAGGACCAAGTCTTAGACAACATATATCATCATCTTTAAGCCAATAAGGAGGCTGAGACCAAGGTATACAGCGCCTGAGAAATCAGAGGGGAGCGGAGAAATGTGATCTGAAATGGTGAGCCAGACACCGTTCCGTGCAGTTTCTAGCTGTAATACTCAGGACAGTTTAGCTGTGATGCATACATGATGAGATGTTGGACTAGACTCGATTCTCTATAATGGGTGAAGCTTGCCTATTTTCACTGGGGATGAAATGGAATAGCTAAGGCGTTCAAATGTGGATAGTTTTGTGGATCTCTGGCACACACATGGTCACATGGGGAAGGGACTTGGACAATAGGGGTAGATGAGATGCTGAGGCATGAAGTGTGGAACTGCAGAAGCATATGAGAGAGCATGTGAGGGGGCTGAAAGAAAAGACTGAAGCCTTCTGACATGTATTGGTTGTCAAGGGGAAAATCAAGGGCAGTTGAAAAGACTGCACTGCAGTTGCGAAACCTTACTTGTGTGCTTCCCAGAGCCAGAACTAAAGATAACAGCTTCTTTTGGCAAGCGTAATTTTCAATCTGTAAATCTTGAATGTCAATGGGTGAGCAAAGCTGGCAGGGAGGAAAAAAAAGCTTTTCTTTATTGTTTTTCTTAATGGCTTGCTGTTGTTTTCTGTGCTCTTGCTTCTGGGAGTGTGGTGGCTGTTGTTGGATGTTATATGGTTGTCACAAGTTAGACATGGATCATCCCAGATTGGGGAAAGCTGCAAATAGAAGTGTTATTGGGGCAAACTGCTTTTTCAGTCCCGTGGTAGGAGGGATGCTTTGTTTTTTCTTTTTTAAGATTTATTAATTTGTTTGAAAGGCAGAGGGATGGAGAGAACGAGAGACCAAGAAATAGAGAGAAGAGAGAGATCTTCCATCTGCTGGTTCATTCTCCAAATACCTACAACAGCCAGGAAGTCCATCTGGGTCACACTTATGGGTGACAGTAACCCAAACACGTTGGCTATCACCTGCTATCTCTCAGATGCATTAGCGGGAAGCTGGTTAGAAAGCAGTGGTGGGTCTAGATCCCAGGCCACTCCTGGCCCCCGATATAGGATGTGGGCATCCTAAGTGATGGCTTAACTTACTGTGCCACATCATCTATCTTGGATGGTTGCCTCTTAATGTGTGATGTTTGCAAGTCAAGGGAAAAAACTGCTGGCTTTTTTTTTTCAAGATTTATTTATTTATTTGAAAGTCAGAGTCACAGAGAGATAAGGAGAGGCAGAGAGAGAGAGAGAGGGAGAGATAGATCTTCCATCCACTGGTTCACTCCCCAGTTGACCGCCAATGGCTGGAGCTGTGCTGATCCGGAGCCAGGAGCTTCTTCCAGGTCTCCCATGTGGGTGCAGGGGTCCAAGGAGTTGGGCCATCCTCCACTGATTTCCCAGGCCATAGCAGAGAGCTGGATCAGAAGTGGAGCACCGCCCCCCCCCCTTTTTTAGACTTATTTATTTATTTGAAAGAGTTACACAGAGGAAGAAGAAGAGGCAGAGAGAGAGAGAGAGAGAGAGAGAGAGAGGCTGGCTTCTTACTACTGGAAAGGATCCCTGAAGTTTTGTCAGCCTTTTCAGGTACGGGATACAGAATTCTACTTGATGGATTTTAGCTCGATTTCATTGTACAAGAAGGCAATATGTAAAGAGAGCCAGCTGGAAAGTAGGAGGCCATTTCCACATAAAAGTACAGAGTTTTAGACAGGCTGCTAGATATGTGTCTTTTTGAAAAGTGACTTTGAAGCTTACTAATGAGTTTTTGTGGAAAAGAGAAGCACCTCTTGTAGATGTGGGTCAACTCAGTCTCAATGACTGATGAAAAGGGGGCTCGAGAAAAGAAAGAAAAGTCTCACAGAAAAGCCCGGGCTAGCCTAGCAGTGTCTTGGCTTTGCATGAGAATGTAGGAGCTGCCTCTTCCTGAAGCACAGAAATGCCACTGTTTAGAGATTTTTTGTTTGATTGGTTTTTGGTATCCCAGACTCAGAAGAGGTTTCCCCTAATTGCGTGGGCCTGGCTCAAACAATACTGTCTGCTGTGGCTTTAAATTATCTTAGTTGAGAACAGGCATAGTCATACTCTCAGTGGGCAGAATCAGGAATGTGAGACTGTTGAAAGCCTTCTGTCTGGGGCCCAGAAGTGTGGGATCGAGTAGCATATATTAGATAAACTGGTTCAGACGCACAGGCCCACAGAAAGGACTGTTCTCTGATGAAACTACTGCTGATCTAGCATGTTTCTTTCCTCACTTGTGATTCCGAACAAGACTTGCAAGGTCAGAGAGGGCCAGATTGCAAGGGTGGAGCTACCTTTCACTATCCCCATGTCCTTTTGAGAAGGAACAAATTGGACTTTTTAATCCTCCTTCAGTGGAACAATGGGCAATAAAGGATTCTGGGTTGAGCATTTGATGCAGTGGTTAAGAAATAACGTGGAAGTCCTGCATTCATATTTGAGTGCCTGGATTTGAGTCTTAACCCACTCTCAATTCCAGCTACCTGCTAACACAGATCCTGTGAGGTAGCTGGTGCTCCTTCAAATAATTGGGTCCCTGCTACCCATCTGGAAGATCTGGATTGAGTTCCAGGCTCCTGATTTTGGCTTGGCCCAGCACCAGTTGTTGGTGGCATTGGAGGAGTGGACCAGAAAATGGGGTATTTCTCTTTGTCTTTCTGTCTGCCTTTCAACAAATAAATAATTGTAAAAAAGGATTCCTCTCCCCTTACTTAACAGGAAGTTTTCTTAGATACCTGTCATTCTGACACCCCATAGTAGTCAGTTCCCAGTCCATTGCATTGTAATCTGCTATACTATAATAGTTGTCTTAGCTAACTTTTCACGTAGTTATCAGGAAGGTCCCTGATAAAACTAACAGAACCAGCTTCAGCCGAATTAGCAGTTAGAGTCTGTCTAGACTGACTCAGGTTACTTACAGTCGATTATTATATGAAATAGCACATCCTGTCAACATTTCAGTGACCATCCTTGAGCAAACATTGCATTGTGCAAGCATGATCTGCTTAATTTGAATGCCCAAGGGAGTTTCCCCATCCTTTTCCTCTTCACTTGTCTTGTCCCATCACCCAGCTTTACCTAGTAGTTATGTCCAATTCACCCTAACTCTGAATTCTTAACAACCCTTTTTGAGGGGCCGGCACTGCGGTGCAGTAGGCTTAGCCTCCACTTGTGGCGCCAGCATCACATATGGGCACTGGTTGTGTCTTGGCTGCCCCTCTTGGGATCCAGCTCCCTGCTATGGGCTGGGAGAGCAATAGAGGTTGGCCGAAGTACTTGGGCCCCTGCACCCAGGTGGGTGACCCTGCAGAAGCTCCTGTCTCCTGGCTTCAGATTGGCACATCTCTGGCTGTTGCAGCCATCTGGGGAGTGAGCCAACAGATGCAAGACCTTTCTCTTTGTCTCCCTTTCTCTGTCTGTAATTCTGCCTCTCAAATAAATAAATAAAATCTTTAGAAAAAAAAAACCTTTTTGAATGGAGAGATGGATTTGGACTCTTCCTTGATGATCTCCTTACAAGGCATCCTTGTAAATAAAGTTTGTCTTTTTGAAAAAAAAAAAATGCACCTCCCACTGTTTGGTTTTGTTTGATTGTGTGGGAGGCACAGGTGGGGTGAAATCATTGCTCAATACACGGGAGTATCTTATTACTTTTGGCATTTTTACATTTAAACTCTTTGCATTCTGAGGTTTGTGCTTTTTATTGCAGAAATCACTCAACAAACAGCTGTCAGTTTGACTACATGCCGCTGTGTTTTCCTGGTATATACTTCTTAGTAAGACAATTTGATTATTAAATGCAAGTGTCCCCAGAGAGTGCTGATCTACTCCTAGCAGTTTTTAGATCATATAGATCTATTCTGAAAAACAATGAGAATTCAGAATTTTGACTCAATCATTTCTCTGGGCTTGATGTGTCTTTGTATCTTATAAAGTAATCCCAGGTCAAGCTGACTGGAAAGGGTCCTGACAGATTCAGACTTTAAGTTGTATGAAAAGTCCTTCTGTAAAAAGGCTTTTGTATCTACTCTCCTAGAACATTTTGGACAATATGTCTGAAAATTGAAATGACTGCAAAAATGATTGTAAAGTCAGAGTTGATGAAATAAGACACACAAATTTAGTAGTAATAGAGGGAAAAATACTATTGGGAAAGGGAAAACTTAAACCTCTGGGAAGTGTAGGGGAAGGTGGGCATATTAAGGAGCGCTCCTTCAGAAACTGCTCCTGTAGTACTAGCCCGTGCTGTTCCTACTTGCAGCTTTCTGTGCCATTGTTAGTGATGTGAATTCAAACTGACTGGTGAGCCAACCCTCTCTAGCAGAAAGCTGGGAATGGCACCAGCGCCCATTTTTCCATACAAGATACTTGTAGGGGTAATAACCAAGCAGATTTGCCTGGGAATGACTGGCATCAGGTGGTACCTCTGAATCAAGGACTGACTTGGATTGGCACAGTTGGACTGAACTGAGGACTTCAGAAGTTTACCTACTAGTAGGAGTTGACTATGAGACCAGATTAGAGGCTGTGTCTACTTATGCTGCTTGATTAATATCTATTCTGCTTGGGAGGCCCTAACAGTTGTAAATTTTTTATTTCCAAGGGTGCAAATGGGTACTCTGGGATTGTGCTTGTGTCGTGTGTGTGAAAGCCAATTTTTCTCTCTCTCTGATTTTTAAAAAGATTTCTTTTATTAATTTGAAAGGCAGAGTTGAGAGCAAATGAGAAAGGATTTGGGGAGAGATCTCCCATCTGCCGATTCACTCCCAAAATTGATGTAAAAGCCAGGTCTGGGCAAAGCTAAAGCTAGCAGCCAGGAACTCCATCCTGGTCTCCCACCTTGGCGGTAGGGATTCAAGTACTTGGGCCATCTTCACCTGCTTTCTGAGTAGTATTAGCAGGGAACTGGATCAAAAGCAGAGCAGCTAGGACTTGAACCAGCAGCTTAACATCCTGCTGTGCCACAACATTATCCCTCCTCTTTCTGCTTTAAACCTGGGGACAGATTGTGGAAGCTTCAAGTGTTCAGAGATGTACTCTGTAGAATATTTCTCTGTAATAAGACTTATTCCATTAGAAAGGTGGTATGAAATTTGTCCTGCACTTTTATCAAAAGTGACTCAAGACATCCCTCTAACTGGAAGGCATTCAACAGTCAGGTTTCACCTCACTGACCAGAGTTGTTGAGATAACAGAATTTACTATGGATTTCTTCCTTGCAGGCCAGAGTACAGTCTGTGAAAACAATTAATATATCCTGTTGTACCTTGATGCATGCTTCTGGTTAGTTAGGCAAAGTTAATACAGACACAGACACCTAAGGAGAAAGCTACTGATCTTTGTAAGATAAACCTTTATGGTGAATGAAATTTGGTCAACTGACTAAAGCCAAGATCCTTGGAAAGTATATTGAAGATCTATACCTCAGATTTTACCTCATGTTACCCTTAGAGTCATTCTGGTACTAGCTGGATAAGTGTTATTTGAACAGCTTTAGTCCTAGCCTGTATGAGTCACATTAAAAAAAAAAAAAAAAAGACTGATGGAATAGCATAGTGTGCATAAATTTGCCAGAGGCCAGCAAAGAAGACACACAATGTTGTGAGGTATAGAGAAAATATTTTTGTCTGTGTGCTAACATGGGGCTTTCTGAAATTAATTTTGCTAAAAACATGGGATTCTGTACTAAGGGCCAACCTTAGGAAGTTAATTTACAACAGTATAGGTAGTGAGAGAATTCCATGGAGATTTGACTAACTCTTCAGGTATGTATGGATTTTTGGCATACCTCCAGGTCACAGAAGCCATTAACACTAAGGGAGAGATGCATTTATATTCAATAGACCCTACTATTCTTTCCATCCTGTTTCCAGTAGCAAAGACTTTTATTCTTTCTTTTGGTAGGAGAGAAGAGGTAGATGTAGATCCTTCTTTCTCTAGTGTATCAGCAAAGACAATGCACTTTTCACCATTTTTGCCTATGGAGAGTTTGCCTACTTGTATATAGACTTTTCCTTTTTTTTTTGAACTCATTCATTCACCTGTCAATAAGGCATCTGGATGGTTTCCAGAGTATTTGCATTTCTTTTTTAAATTTTTTAAAATTGATTTATTTGAGAAGTAGCGTTACAAAGAGAGAGAAAAACAGAGAGAAAGGTCTTCCATCCACTGGTTCACTTCACAAATGGCAGCAAAGGCCGGAGTTGGGCTGATCCGAAGCCAGGAGCCAGGAGTCAGGAGCTTCCTCTGGGTCTCCCACACAGATGGAGGGGCCTAAGCACTTGGTCCATCTTTTACTGCTTTCCTAGGCCATAGCTGGATCAGAAGAGGAGCAGCCGGGAAACAAACTGGCTCCCATATGGAATGCTGGCCCTGCAGGCAGAGGCTTAGCCCACTATGCCACAGTGTCAGCCCCTATAGACTTCTCCAATTAGCCTTTATTTTATGTCCCCAATGGTAAAGACAGGACCATGGGGGATCAGCACAGTGATTATTATGTAGATATTAATAACTAATCTCTACATGATTCAGAATACTTTATGCACATACTGGAGATAAAACTAATTAAGATGAATATTGAAAACCCAACAATGTAGCTCAGGAGAAGCCAGGTGACATCTTCAACTCTGTTTCTGGAAATCTCTTTGGGTAGATTATCCAGTTCATTAGGTCTAAATCCTAACTTTCTGGTTTACATAGTCTCCGGCATGGTTTTAATTCTTCCAACTATAAAACAAGGATCTCTTTTCCTTTATTTTCCCATAACATTTGCCTCACCTACTTTTAAATCTTCACCAAAACAGTGTCCTTGCTGGGCATTAGGCTTCTGCTAACATTTTTTTCAAGGCTTTTTAGGTTGAACCAGTCCTGTATGTGCCACAGTGGCATAAAGAATCTTTTGAGTTGAAGACATTTGAGAATCAAATGTAGGAAGAGCGTTTCTCTAAAATTCACCTGGTCTGTCTCAAGGACAGGAGCTCAGTTGTCATAAATCCCCTCCATGGGGAATTGCATCAGTAAGGAAGACTGGCTCTTACCACAGTAAAAGGAATGAGATGTTGATAACATACCCAGGCAGACTTTGTCACAGACTCTGATATTGCCTGTCTGTTCTAAGAGCTCCTTTGCCTTTCCTAAAATTTATTTGCTCTCCCACAAGTGGCCCTTCTCCCTTGGCATTTACACTATTAAGATACATTCTCAACTTTTCCTACTTCTTTAGGTATTCACTTCTTTCTGTGGTGCCTCTGTGACTTAAATTAGAAATTAACAAAGTTGTATACCTTTTCTCCTGTCAATATATTGTCAATTTCATTCATAGGCTCCCATGCAATAACAATAAGAGGGCAAAGGAAAAGTACCCACCCTGCCCCAACCCACCCTGACACAAGGCTTTCTTTCACTGGCATTTTTCTAAAGATCCTTCTGTCTTAAGCCTACAGTCAACTCTGGAAACCACTTCAAGATTTTTAAGTATTTATTAAGGCAGTACTCTACTTCTGTATATAAAATGTGTAATTTTTATGTATTTATGTATAGTAGTCCCCACTTATCAACATGGGGTTCATTCCAAGACTGTCAGTGGATACTTAAAAATGTAGATAGTACTGAGTCTTATGTACTATGTCTTTTCATATGTATACACACCTATGATAAAGTTTGATATATAAATTAAGCATAGTAAGAGATAAGTAATAGTAAGAAGAACAGTCACAACAATGAATTATAGCCAGTATATGATATGGTCTTTCCATCTAAATATTCTTTCACCTTTTCATTTAAAGGAATCATTTTATGGCTTTTCTTTGGCATAACTAAATTGTAGCTTGTGCATTGAGGTCATTATTAGGTAAAATAAGGGTTCCTTGAACACAAACATTGTGATACAATGCCTGCAGCTCTGATAACTGAGACATCTAGTAAGTGACTCATGGGCACATAGTGACTACAGGGTGGATTTACTGGACAAAGTGATGACTCATATCCCAAGCATGACAAGTGAGAATGCATGGGATTTCATCACGTCTTCCCTATAATAGCACAAAATGTAAAACTTATGGTTTATTTATTTCTGCAGTTTTTCATATAATATTTTTGAACCATGGTTGACTACTGGTAAATCAATATGCAAAAAGTAAAACCATGGATAAAAACAACTGTGTATAAATTATACAACACTTAGTGGCTTAAGACACAAATAAATATGTATGACATCTCACAATTTATGCAGGTCAAGATTTGGGGGGTGATTTGGCAGGACAGCTTTGGTGTGAGGTCTCTAATGAGATTGCAGTTAGGCGTCAGAAGATACAACTGGCATGGCAGATCTGCTTTCAGGGCTGGCAAGTCAATTGATTGGAGGCTTTAGTACTGTAGGTAAAGCAAATTTATGTCTTTCATAGAAGCCCTCAAAAATAATGACTCAAACAAGCAGGTAAACATGTATTTTTATACCTAAGTTTAATGAAAAGTGGATGGTTGTGGGAAAGTAAGATCAAAAGACCAAAGGATTTAATCTAATGGAAATAAATGGGAGGGGGGTTATCAAGGCCTGTTTGTTTAGATTTTTCTTGGTGTTCAGTGTGTTCACAGATAAGACATGTTCCTTGCCTCCAGTATAGGGAGAGGACATCTCAAATGAGTTTTATTACCTGCTGCATGCAAGAAGGGAGGGGAGATGGGAGGATAGAAGGAGAGCATGACCTTCTTGTTCTACTGCTTTTTCAAATACCAAGGGCCCATATTTGAGGATAGCATGTCCTGAACCCCATCAGTACTTTTCCATTTAGGCTTCTACACAAAGCTGTTTAAGTTTTCCTAATGATTTGTTAGCTATCTTTCCCCAGAGGAAGCCCTCTAATAATGGAAATGTCCTTTATGGACTAGACTTAGAATTCACAAACTCATCTATGAACATATTGTTGGTCACACAGACCAGCAAAGCTGGTGAAACTAAACAAAGCCACAGATATCAGAATGTTGAAATCGTTGGAGACATCTGGGGAACTTGCTGTCACACATGGAAATGTCCAAGAAGAAATACAGGTTCTAACACTTCAGTGTAGTCCTGGGTTTTCCTGCCATCTTGATAGTGTGGTCATTGGATTGTGATGTGGTCTGAGAAATTTTCAAGGAGGAGTGCTGGAACCCAAGATGCTAGATGGCACTTGGGGGTTGGACAGAGACAGAGGCTATTATTGACTGGGGTGTCAGCTGAATATTAACTGCATAAACACATAGATACCTGCAATATTTGAGCATGAAATTAATAAAAAATAGCATATCCTTTTTAGAGCTTTTATGTGAGGAAAAAATTAAAAGATCAATAAAAAGCATCTCACAAAACAGATGATCAGTTCCCTTCACCATTATCAAGTTCTCTGACCCAGTATAACATTTAATTGTTCTCTGACTCTTCAGCAGCTCCATATGTTCATTTTGCCTCCCCCTGGATGACTATTTATTCTTGAAGATAGGATTCCCATCTCTAATTTTTTAAAACTTGCTTGAGAAGCAAAGAGACAGACACAGAGACAGAAACAGACAGAGCTGGTTAATTCCCCAGTTGCCCACGATGGCCAAAACTGGGCTGGGCCAAAGTGAGGAGCTGGGAACTCAATCCGGGTCTTCCACAAAGGTGGCAGGCACCCAATAACTTGAATCATCAGTTGCTGCCTCCCAGGGTCTGCATCAGCAAAAACTTAGAGTCAGGAACTGGAACCAGGAATGGAACCCAGGTCCTTCTGTGGGACATGGGTGTCTTAACCTATCTTAGATCCGCTTTTTCTTGTAATCTACTTGTGAAGTACAAATGTTGGACATATAGCCTATTATTAAACACAAAATCTTTTTAAACTGTGCAAACTCCTCCATCTCCTTATCATTTAATATTTTATCATTCTCCAAATTTCAAGCCTGTATATTCAAAAGTCTTAAGAGACATTAAGAGACAGGCATTTTGCTTACCTGTTTTTTTGTTTTTGTTTTTGTTTTTTTTGTTTTTGGTTTTGGTTTTTTTTTTTTTTTTTTTGGACAGGCAGAGTTAGACAGTGAGAGAGAGAGACAGAGAGAAAGGTCTTCCTTTGCCATTGGTTTACCCCCCAAATGGTCGCCACGGCTGGCGCACTGCACTGATCTGAAGCCAGGAGCCAGGCGCTTCCTCCTGGTCTCCCATGTGGGTGCAGGACCCAAGCACTTGGGCCATCCTCCACTGCCTTCCCGGGCCACAGCAGAGAGCTGGCCTGGAAGAGGAGCAACTGGGACAGAATCTGGAGCCCCAACCAGGACTAGAACCCAGGGTACCGGCGCCGCAGGCAGGGGATTGGCCACGGCGCCCACCCGCTTGGCTGTTTTGAAGCTAGGTGGTAGGGTTGGATCTCTTGTACCAGCTCCTGATTCCATCCTCTGGCTGACGCAGATCCTCAGAGGCAGCAGTAATTAGGTCCCCGCCACTTAGATGGTAGACATGGTTTAAGTTCCTGGCTCCTGGCTCCAGCCCCAGTTGGGAGCTGTAGCAAGCATTTGGGGGAGTGAGGCAGTGGAAAGGAGATGTTTCCCTCTCTGTCTACCTCATCTCCTGCCTCTCAAATGAATGAAGAGAGAAAGAGTATTGATTCTTGCCCCAAGAATCACTAATTTTAACTAAATGATAAATATATGAGAATTACTAGAAGTAGAAGGAATCAACAAGTACTAGTCTAATACAATTGTACAACCTCATTATATAAGGAGGACTTTTAAAACTATACACACTCTCTTGAAATTCTGCCTTTACCACCTAAGGGTTTCTGTCACTCACCAGTAGCCCCCAGGCTTCCTGCTTTCACCCCACCCACCCGTTCAGTAGTGAATTTCCTTTATTTATTTATTTATTTAGAAAGACTAATCTCGAAAGCAGTCACAGTTGCATGCACTAAATGCCCATCTTTTTTCTTGAGAGCTTGAGATAAATCTGGGGTTGACATACGTGTAAGTTTTTCTTTGATTATATGCTGTTGGAATAGAACTCTGAGCGCCTCTGAGAGCTGCTTCAGATGAAAATCTTTACATGCCACTCCTAAGTTTTGCAGACCAGAAGATAGTCAACTGCTCACAAAACATAAATGGATACATTTTCAAAGAACAAATAAAAAATCTTTACAACTGTTTTGTGTGTGTGTGTGTGTGTGTGTGCTCACAAAGTATCTTTCTCTTTCTCACTTTTTCTCAAAGTTCTAAGGATTTTGTTGAATCCATATCTTGACTAGATTGACTCAGCTTGAATTGGAGACATTCTCTATTTTCTTGAGTAATTTAAAGCTGAAGCCTCAAATTGTCATCCCGTGCTTTTTTTGTGTGTGCCAACTATGCGTGTGTGTGTGTGTGTGTGTGTGTTACAAATGGAATATACATATATATATATATATATAGCTTTCCATAAGTTACTTACCATGTTGCTGATTGGGAAGGTTATAAAATAATCCTTCTTCATTAATTTTTAAGCAGTTAATTTTCAAGCAGACATGCTTCAGTGCCTCAGAAGCACAAATACTAAACATGGTTTGGACATAAAACTTTTAAGTGCTTTAGACTATGTATCTAATAATTCCTTTCCAGAATTTGCCCTTTAAATTTTTTTTTTTTTTTTTTGGTGACAGGCAGAGTGGACAGTGAGAGAGAGAGACAGAGAGAAAGGTCTTCCTTTGCCGTTGGTTCACCCTCCAATGGCCGCCGCGGCCAGCGCGCTGCGGCCGGCGCACCGCGCTGATCCGATGGCAGGAGCCAGGAGCCAGGTGCTTTTCCTGGTCTCCCATGGGGTGCAGGGCCCAAGCACCTGGGCCATCCTCCACTGCACTCCCTGGCCACAGCAGAGGGCTGGCCTGGAAGAGGGGCAACCGGGACAGAATCCGGCGCCCCGACCGGGACTAGAACCCGGTGTGCCGGCGCCGCTAGGCGGAGGATTAGCCTAGTGAGCCGCGGCGCCGGCCCTGCCCTTTAAATTTGATCTCAGTTCATTTCTGATTCCATTGCTTCCGGTACGATTCAATGGAAGAGTGCAACATCAACATTTATTATTATCTTTCAATGAGGCGTTGGTGCCGAGGCAGGCTTGTCATGACAGTTCTGCAAGGTGCTTTTCTAGTGTTTCAGCCACACTGCTGGTGAGGTTGGGTTCTCCTCCCAAAGGAAATATGAGTGAGATACCAGCCTCAATAATGGAAAATATTTCTAGGAATATGATTGCAATTATCACAGTACATGCATTTGCAGGACTGAGTACAAGTGTGCACGCTCTTCCTTTCAAAAGAGCATTTTGTTTTTTCAAAAGAGGGGTGAATCCGGTCTTCATTCCACTTGCCAGAGCTTTTGCTCTGGTGAAGGAGTACATCTGGCCAGAGGGATGACTTTTTTTTTCTGACTCATGGAAAGATCGTTGCTGTACATCACTGATCCTAAAACTTTGAATCTGAAGGACTTAGTGTTTTTTTTTTTAATCCAACTCATTGATGACCAGTATTTTTGTGCCATTAAAAAGTTTTTATTTTGAATCTTCATAAAATGAAATAAAAATATAACTTATAAGCCTTACAAAATATGATAATGACTTTTATTATAATAAAATTGTATTTCAATAAATAATTAGAATATATATAAAATATGTATCATTCATTGAAAAGGTGAATATGATAAAAGTGTCAATATTTAATAGTTTTTGTTATTTCAAAAGAATTCCTAAATAAAAATATTAAAATACCAGCTCTCATGATTATATGCCTATACACACAGTTTGAATGAATAACATCAATTTTAAGGACTATAATGTGAAACATTAATTTCCTTATTGTTTAGTCTCTTTGGACCTTACTACTCATAGGGGTTATGTACAGTCTTGCACTTCAAAACGTTTTAGTCAATAGTGGACTGCATATGAGATGGCCTATGATCATCTCACCCCGTGACTTTATAGCCATCTTAGTTTCTGTGAGTATACTCTGTGATGTTTGCACAGTGACAAAATTGCCTAACAATGAGCTTCTCAGAATGTGTTCCATTCAGCAGGATGTGATTATATATCTAAACTGCAGGTTTTAATTTAAAACCACTCATAGTAGAGAAGCAAGTTACGTAGAGGTATGTTAATGGGAGCAGAAGAAGACATTTTAAAGCAATCTCAGTGAACTCAGGATACTTTATAAGTAACAAAAATAAGCCATATTATAAAGATCATTTTTAAATCACCATCAACAGCCAACAGGGATTTATTTTGTAAAAGTTTTGATCAACTCAAATTGTCTTTTAGCGAAATAAATGGAGTCCAGATTCATGAACATCGTGTGTGTGGCTTTTCTTCTGAATGAAAATACATTTTAGGACATTCTACCTAATTTTTAATACTTCAGTAAACTTTTCACAAATAGATTATGTCTGTATCATCACCTGCTTAGTGATCGTTGTCTTTTACTTGTGGAACATAGCATAATTTGTAGAACTTTTGACCACGCTTTCATAATTGCCTGTTTGTTTTCAATGGTTTTCTTGGCTAGCTCTCAGCCAGATTTCTCCATTGTCCACAGGTCTTTGAACTCTGGTCTGTCCCTAATCTTGAGCAGACACTAAAATGCACAACATGCTGCCTTGGCACCTTGTGTAGAAGGCACTGACCACAGTGAGCCATGCTTCCTGTCACACCTCAGACGTCCTGCAGTCCCTTCACTCTTCCCATGCCATTTGTCCAAAGTCTTCTCACATACTGCTTAACATTTTCTATCAAGCAAAAATAGGTGTTCTGTTTGATTTTTAGATATTTGCGGATTTCTGAAATTAAGAATGTTTTCTTTATTGTAATGGCCTTTTAAAATAAAGTTTCACCTTATCTCAAGTTGTAATTTTTTTTATTATTGGATACTGTATCATTTCAGGTTTCTAATTTTCTCTTTTGCCCTTTGACTGTAACTGCCATCAAAAGACATGTTCCCTTTTTCTTTTCACTATAATGATTAACTTTTCTTTCCATTATAATTTCTTTCCAGCATAATGATTAAATATATCAGTTATGTCAGATAAATAAGCAAGTCTGACTGTCCAATTAGCTTCTTTAAATATTTTAAACCACACTGGTTTCTTATCTTGCAGAAGCACTAATATTGTGTTCAGTAAAGACTGTACCTCAGCATGAAATGAGGTTGTAAATGATTAGCTTTCGAGTTATCACAAAATAAAGAGAATAATCTTAAATTTATCACATCAATCTTACGAAATTTACATTTTTATACAACACTAAGTAAATTATTTGGTTCAGCTGACTTTTTTGGCAAGATTCTCAACTGACAGAAGTTAGTTTCCATACAGGGGACAGTACTTTGTTCTGTATATATTCCTGCTTTCTAGATACTATGTATGAACCAACTTTAAAAATGTATTTATTTATTTGAGAGGTAGATATAGAAAAACAACCGGAGATCTCCCAATCCACTGGTTTACTCCTCAAATGCCGGGAACAGCTGGGCCAGGGCCAGGCTTAAGTTAGGAGCCTAGAACTCAACGTGGGTCTCCCAAATGGGTGGCAGGTACCTGAGCCATCATCTGCTCCCTCCCTGGCTGCGTATTAGCAGGAAGCTGAGATCAGGAGTGCATTTAGACTCAAACTCAGGCTATCCAATATGGAATGCAGGTTTCCCAAGTGATGCATTAACCTCTGTGACAAATGCCTGTTCCTGATATAGTCTTTAATAATATCTTAGCACATATATGTGCATATATATGTATATACACATGTGTATAGTCCTAGCAATCTTATGTTGTGTGTTATAAGAAATACTAAAATTTCTGTGTAAAATATCTGCTTCTGTCAAGTTTGAAACAAATACACTTCCTTTAGGAGAATTATTTTAGTTTTGAGATAATTTCATTTTCTATTCATCAATATTTATTTATTTTTCATTTTATTGAAAACCAAAGAGACAGAAAAAATGCCTGCAGCAGCCATGGCTGAGCTGGGCCCAAGCCAGGAGCTTAGGACTCCATCTAGGTCTCCCATGTGAGAGGTAGTGACTCATGTACTTGAGCCATAATCTGCTGCTTCCTGGGCTGTGTATTACAGGAAGCTGGATCATACTTGGGGGAGCCAGGACCTGAAGCAGGCTCTCCAATATGTGGTGTGGGTATCTCAAGCAGTGACTTAACTGCTGTGCTAAATGCCCACCCCTATCTATTTTTGCTTTATATGCAAATGACACCTAAATTTTGCTGGCTTTGTTGCATTAGAGGTTAATATTATCTCTACAACTATAGGTTATAGTTTAGAATTTTACCATCAATTATGTCTATTTTATTTATTTATTTATTTTTTATTTTTGACAGGCAGAGTGGACAGTGAGAGAGAGAGAGACAGAGAGAAAGGTCTTCCTTTTGCCATTGGTTCACCCTCCAATGGCTGCCACCGCTGGCGCGCTGATCTGAAGGCAGGAGCCAGGTGCTTCTTCTGGTCTTCCATGCGGGTTCAGGGCCCAAGGACTTGCGCCATCCTCCACTGCACTCCCTGGCCACAGCAGAGAGCTGGCCTGGAAGAGGGGCAACCAGGACAGAATCTGGTGCCCTGACCGGGACTAGAACCCGGGGTGCCGACGCCACAGGCAGAGGATTAGCCTATTGAGCCGCAGCACCAGCCTTAATTATGTCTAACATAGTGATCTCAGTTTATGAAGTACTGTAATTTGAAGTAAATCTAGTGTAGACTATAGCCACCTTCATTTTTCCCCTAGAATCACTTCCATTAGCATTTAGTTTATGACAGCAATCATATGCAGAAAAAAATACTTTTTTTAAAAAAAAGATATACTTATTTATTTGAAAGGCAGAGTTTATAGGGAGAGTGGGTTGAGGGAGAGATATCTTGCATCTGCTGGTTCACTCCCCAAATGACCTCAACAGCAGCTGGGCCAGTCCAAAGCCAGGAGCCAGGAGCTTTTGTGTCTACCATGTAGGTGCAGGGGTTCAAGCACTTGGACCATCTGCTGCTTTCCCAGGCACATCAGCAGATGATGAATCAGAAGTGGAGCAGCTGGGACTCGAACCAGCACTCCTATGGGAGGCCGATGTCATAGGCAGCGGCTTTACTTGCTACACCACAATGCCAACACCTATGCTTTTTCTTAACAAAAAGTTGAGTGAAGTTTTTTTATTCCTTCAATACATTAAAATCAAATGTAAATAATACACATTTTACTTTCTTCATACAGCCAGTAATGTTAATCTGCAAACATTTTAAAGGTTTTATTAAAAATGGTAACTTAAAATTCATACAGATGAATAAATCCTTACATTTTCTCAGATTTTCATGTACATTTGTATTCATTTGACAAACTAATGTAAAATATTAACACTCTTTGTAGTCTTGCTATGTCTACCTAGTCAGTATCTAATACCATGGAGACATTACCACATGAATACAACAAAATACACCAAATAGTCTATACCATGTATGAGGAGAAAGTGCACAAAATGCATGCTTGAATGTTGTGACAATGTCAGTTACCATCGAAATATCTAACACTTACCTCCGATTTTTGTAATTTCATTTTGTGGTTTGTCCACAAATAATGTACAGGGAGGGACAACCCTTTAAGTAACACACAGTGGGCAGTGGTGGCTCACTACTTTGTAAGAATGATGAAAACACAATAACTGCAACTGGTTGGTTTAAGATTTATGTTTCTTACCATGCTACTTCTTTTGAGATCTTTTGGTAACTTTGTTTTAGGCAAAAAAAAAAAATAGGTTGAAGATTGTTCTTTTTCTTCATATCTAAGGATGTTGCCATTTATTTTACTACAAAATAGTTGAAAGAAAGAAAGAAAGATAGATAGATAGATTAAGGGCTAAGTCTCAGTAATATCCAGCAGATGGAAGACCTCTCTGTCTCTACCTCTCTCTGTAACTCTTTCAAATAAATAAAATAAATCTTAAAAAAAATAATAGCACACATCTTTGAACTGCAAGAATTGATAAATCAGTGTTCTATCAATCAAGAATATAATATTCTGAAATAGTTTCACATGTGTATGGTCAATTATGTTTCTGACAGAGGTGCCAAGGTAAATGAATGGGGAAAAATTGTTAACAAATGTTGTAGAACAATTGAATGCCTGTACATGCAAAGTGATGACCTCTGTTCATACCTCAAATCTCAAGTCATAAAACTGATTTTAAAAACTAAAACAGTGAAGCTTTTTGAAGAAAAAAATGGGAGAGAATCTTCACATTAGAATAGGCAAAGCATTTTTTAAACAGTATACAAAAAGTGATAACCATTACAAATCAGATTGATAAGTTTCATGTCACCAATTTTTAGTGAAAAGTTCTGATTTTTCTTAAATATGGTTTAATACACTTCTCAGTTTCTGTCACAACACTAAGATTTCTCTGGTTAAGATATCTCTGCATAATTTACAGAGAATTCAAAGCTAGAATTTCAGACCTTCCTATTTATGTTTGCATCTGTAAGTGTAATACATATCAGTGTATCTTGATAAACACATTGCAATATGTTTGATTAACACATGCAACGTGTATCACTGAGAACACATTAATTAAAAAAATCTAAAACTTTGGCATCATTTCCAAACTTAAATAATAAAAACAAAAATTACAAAAGAATGGCATACCCTAAATGTATCATGTGAAAAATACATGTATTAAAAATGTAAATTAAGATCCAATTTCTCAGGTCTTGTCATATCACATTAGACCCATTTACAGTTGAAAAACTTTAAAGCAGTGCTGTAAAGAAAGCATGTTTGCTCACTGTTGAATTTTCTGCAAATAAGCAACAGAGATCAGAAGAAAAGCCTGTTCCTGTGTTGTCTCCCAACTCAGTGAATACTGAAAGGTTGACTCTTCTCACTGGAGGCTGACACAACCAGTTACACATCAACTCACAGACATGTGGACCTCTGAGTACAGTTGAGAACCAGAAGCTTTACACTGAAGTCATACTACCTTCATTCAAGTGAAATGAGATTATTAGAATGATAAGCAGGTTTGTAACCTGGGAACAAGGGCCTAGTTCAGGCCAATAAAGTCAACAGTGAGTGGATTAAGTAAGTGAAGATTGGCAGTCAGGCACTAACACGGTAAAAGCACCCAGCAAATTGCACCCCATTTACCTTAGTGTGAGAGTGATACTAATTAATTTTCAAGATTATTTATTTGAAAGAGATACAGAAAGAAAGATCTATCTTCCATCCACTGGTTCACTCCTCAGATGGCTGAAATGGCAAGGGCTGGGCCATGCTGAAGCCAGGAGCCACGAGCTTCTTCTGAGTCTCTCACATAGGTGCAGGGGTCCAAGGACTTATGTCATCTTCTGCTGCTTTCCTAGGCACATCAGCAGGAAGCTGGATTGCAAGTGGAGCAGCTGGGACTTGAACTGGTGCCCATATGGGATGCCGGCCCTACCGGTGGAGGTGTAGCCTTCTGTGCCACAGCACCAGCCCCATAGCAATAAATTTTTAAAACCTTTGGTTCTTTGACTCACCTGCTATAGTTTTTTCTCATTGATACCACTGGGTATACCCTAGAGGTTTTGCTTACTGTCACCACCTGTAGCCTGCTATGACTTTGCTGGTCAGCTTACTTCAATTCTGACAGCCAGCCTGGCTATGAAGCATGAGCTTCAGGTTGTCAGGTTAACTCTTGGATCCGATGTGGTTAAGTCCATGATTCCAGAAGCTACGTCCTATAACCCTTCCACTGTCCTTTCTCTCACAATTTTTACTATGAGAGGTGCTTTTAAGTCCTACATTTAAAACAGATGTCTGGACCTCACCATGAAGTCGTGAAATTATAATATATATAATTATATATATAGTGTATATATATATGTCTTGGAACATTATGGTTAGTGGTGCATTAAGCCTGTGCTTATAAAGTAAATTGAAAGTATGTTATTACAAAAATTAAAGAAAAACAAAGAAAGCAAGGAGGAGGGATTAAGAGAGGGAGGGAGGGATGGAATTGTGATTATCTTAGAATTATATCTGAAATACATGAAATCTGTTCTTTTTATGTTAATAAAAATAAAAAAGTTATAATATTTACATATCAGGCCATCTAACACAAGGAAAAACATAACTTCACTTTTTTCAAGCATAAACACAATCAAAATTTTAACAATTGCATATTTTATTTCTGCCAGTTCCAGCAATAGCACGGAAGCACCATCATAAACATCACAAACTGGTTTCTGGTAGGATAAGATTACAGGACCCTTGTTAAAGCAGGTGATACAAAGGGCTCCAATAAGCCTGTCATAGATGGGAGTAAATGGTGTACTAGCCCAAATGCTTCATGTATCAGTCTGACTTTGCAGTGCAATTTGCATTCTTGAAAGTGACAGCCTGGAGGGGAAGGGGAAGTGTTAGGGGGGTGAAGTTGAAATTGCCTTTTGTTAGTTCACCCTTTCAACCTTAAACAGAGGCTAAGAAGAGAAATGGCTCTAACATTTCATCACATATAGTTCTTATGTCGTCAAAGCTGAGAATGCCATGTAAATGGGTCACTGTGAAATGCAGCAGTTTAATTTTACAACAACCAAAGTAAGAAATCAGTGTGATCTCACTTCTATTAACTTTTGCAGATTTACAGCAGTTTAGGTATTTTTGCTTCTATGTATGTAGGTTAAAAAAATCAATTCTTTCATAAAATAAAAGAACAGCCAATTTCATTTAGTAAAACTAAAAGCTGGGATTCTTTCTTAAATTAGTGTAAAATATCACTTAGGAACTTGGTGGTAAACATATGTATTAATGAGCTTTCCATTACTTTAAAATACCTAAGGAGAGCTTCTTGGGAAGGAAAGGTTTTCTGTGGCTTACAAATTAGAGGTTCACAGCAAAGAATTTGTGGCCCTGTTAGTCTGGCATCTGGTGGAGACTGACAATGGTGGAACAAGTGCGGAGGAATGATCACATGGTGAGCCAGAATACAGAGAGAAACTAGGCCAAATGGGGTGTAAATAATCAACCCTCTCATGAGAAGTACTCTGTTAGGCAAGCCTCCAATGATGTAAAGGCCTCCCACCAAGCCCACCTCTCAGATACCATAGTTGCATCATGGCTCCACTTTTAATTAATCAACTTTTAACATAAGATTTCAGAGTTTAAACATCCGCATGAATTTTGGGAGTCAAGTCCTGTCCAATCCTTAACATCTGCTATGCTAATACCATGACACATCAAAGTATAGGATTGGGATTAGTTTTGTTTTCTTTACAATATCCAATGTTCATGGATTAAGTTTTTGAAGTGTTCTAATTGTAAGACAGGTCTTCGTTTGGATTCTACCATGGATGTGCTCCTGGGGTTGAGTGCTGGGAGGTGAGGCATATTTTTCTGGACTAATGTTAAATACCTGATAGTCATTAAAATCAAAGAATTCATTATCTCCTTGATATCCCATTCCCCGGAACTCTAAACAATACTGTGAAATACCTCCAATTCCACCCAATCCTTTCACAAAGCTGGGATTTTTTTTGTGATTTATCTAGGAAAATTTCCAATATAGCTCCAAATTTGTATATAGTTAACAAACCATTCCTACAGAGGCATGCTCTCAACTAACTCATGTTCCTGTCTTCTTTGTGAAATGAGATTTACTCTATTGTTGTTCTGTAGTTAGAAGCTTTTTTCCTTTTCTGTGCCTTGGCAATGAAAAAAAAGTATCTCATTATATCTAAATTTTCATAGACTATTAGAATCTCTACTGTCTCATTTCCAAAGACTTCAGTATATCTTCAGTTCCTAAAGAGTACTTGTCCATATCCTGGCTGGTTTCATCAAGATATCATTCTATTATTTTCTTCTCTTGAATGAATTTTATGTTGGAAAGGACTTTTAAGGTAGATAACTCAATAGTCTGGTTGAATTGGTTTTTAGTAGTGTAGGATGTTAAAAACTGATTTAAAAACTTTTGATTAAAGCCTTTAATCAACTATGTCAAATTAACTCAGGTTTTTAAAGTCAGTTGACTGAACTAAAATGAGAGCAGCCTCATTCACTTTGTTCCCCCAAAGAAACACCTGCTCTGTAGTTTCTGCAACATTTAGTGCATCCATTCTTAAACAGGTGAAACACAAGACCAATTGACCTCCTGAACAATGTTCTTTGGGATATCTACAGTGAATTTGTGCTGTATTTCTCTTGAGTTTGCTTGGAGTGTGCCCCAAAGTGCACCACTGTCATTTGCTATAGTTACAGTACAATGTATGTGACTAAGAGCTTGAATTAGAAAACGTAAGTGACTCCTTCAATTCAAAATATGAAACAAATGTCCCCCCATAAGTTACACACATGAACAAACACTTAAAAAAAGATATATGTGGAAAGGGTATGTGGCCCAGTGAGGTAAGCTGCCATTTGCAATGTGGCATCCCATATTGGAGTGCCAGTTGGAGTCCTGGCTGCTCTCTCTTTAATCCAGCTCTCCTGCTAAAATGCCTGGGAAAGCAATGAGAAGATGGCCAAGGTATGTGGGCCTCTGCTACCCACGTAGGAGACCTGGATGGGGTTCCTAGCTCCTGGCTTCAGTCTGGTTCAGCTCCAGCCATTTAGGGAGTGAATCACTGGGTGGAAGATATTTCTCTCTTTCCCTCTCTCTGTTATTCTGCCTTTCAAACAAATGAATTCAATCTTTAAACAAAATATATATGTAAAGGCACATGCAATGGTGAACAAGTAAATAAAGAAGTTTGATATCATTAGTCATTTGGGAAATTAAAAAATCATCATGAGATAGATACCACTACATACCCGAAGTGTGTTCATTCTGATAGCCCCAATTCCAATTCAGCTCTAAGGGCTGCATTTCTACCATTCATTTTCAATATAACTCTTTTCCATAACCATGCAAAACCTATATTCTGTTATCCTCATTATTACTCACTTGCTCAAACCTACAATTCAGATAGAGTAGGTCTATAATTGCTAAACTATAGCATTGTTTAAAATAAATCTAATAAATTGAGTCATCTTTTTATATTTTTTCCTCATTTTTATGAGGTAAAATGGATATACAATGAAATTCACAAATCTAAGTGCTCATTGGATGTTGACTAGTGCGTATACCCATATAAGGCTTGTACATATAATGATAAAGAATATTTTCATACCCTAAAAGTTCCTATGTATACTTGCCCTGTAAATTTTCATCAATTACATTACATAGTGTGAACATACTTCAAATTAGTCCTACCACTTTCTTCTTATTTATATAACCCTTTCCCCACATTTTTTCCATGCTAAGCATGAAAGAAACTAAAATGAAACATTTTTATTTTAAGATTTGGCCTATTTATTTGAGAGGTAGCGTTACAGTCAGAGAGAGGGAGAGACAGAAAGGTCTTCCATCTGCTAGTTCACACCAGAAATGGCTGGAATGGCTGGAACTGGGTTGATCCAAAGCCAGGAACCAGGAGTTTCTTCCTGGTCTCCCACATGGTGCAGAGGCCCACACACAAGGGTCATCCTCCACTGCTTCCCCAAGCCATAGCAAAGAGCTGGATGGGAAGAGGAGCAGCTGGTATTTGAACCAGAGCCCATATGGGATGCCACAGTACTGGCCCCAAGTGAACATTCTTATAAAGATGTTTTATATACTGTTTATATACATTTATTCCTAAGTAGATGTCCAGAAGCAATTTTGAAAGAATTAAAAATCTAATATTGCACTTTGGAACTGTTTTTACTCACAATAGTGTAAGCACATGATACTTCCATTTCCTCCTTTCTAACCTAGAGATTAACCATACATTTGCGATTGTGAAAAATAACCTTCTTTTCCTTTTTATCTTCTAATTAACAAAAACCAAGCTACAGGGAGATGACCAAGCATGACATCCCAGATGGGAGAGGAATTTGTGACCCACGAAGCCATCTTCTCTAGCTCCCCATTTCCCTTTTAAAAGGCCTTGTAGTTAACTTGCAAAGGGAGGCAAGGAAGCATATTTGGGACCACAGAGTCCTCCTTCCTCTGCGTGGCCACTCTAATAAACGAACTATGTCCCTGTATCAACTGTCAGTTCTGGTGTAGTGACTGTCCAGCGTCAAGCGGCCTGGGCCCAATTTTGTTCTGGTAACACTACTTCTGACTCCAAATGTTGGAATATTTACCACCACCACCCCCCAACTAATTCTTAAACTCTCTGGATACCAATTTAGTGTCCAAAAATTCGTATGCAGTGCCGGCATCGCATATGGGTGCCGGTTCAAGTCCCGGCTGCTCCACTTCGATCCAGCTCTCTGCTATGGCCTGGGAAAGCAGTAGAAGATGCCCAGGTCCTTGGGTCCCTGCACCTGTGTGGGAGACCTGGAAGAAGCTCCTGGCTCCTGGCTTCAGATCAGCCCAGCTCTGGCCATTATGGCCATTTGGGGAGTAAACCAGCAGATAGAAGATTTCTCTCTCTTCCCTGCCTCTGCCTCTCTGTAACTCTGTCTTTCAAATAAATAAAATAAATCTTTTAAACATTTTTTTGACATTATCTACCTGGAGTTAGTGTCATATCTCACAAGTTATAGGGTTTAATACCACAAGATGGTCCCCACTTTAGATGCCAGTCACAGTCCCAGTTTGCCACCTTTTTTTAAACATCATCACTTATATTTAAACAGAAATACAAATTATTACAAGAGTATGAAGATAGAACACAAAATGTAGTTTTTACTTAAGCAGTTACACGAATAAGGCTGTTTTTAAGTTTCTTCACTGACAACCCTATTTTAACCATTGAACAAATTGTACTTAAATCAACGGTACTAAAAATGTAAAAATTCAAACATGAAAATATGAAACAACAACAACAAAAGAACAGGAAGTATCTTCATTACCAAACAGATTAACAAATTCACAGACACTGAGATACTTTCTGAGGCATATCAAACACCTACATCAAAGGTTGCATTCATTTGAGAGGTATCAGTAGATGTTCAGTGCTGAGACTATTTGTAGCACTTACAGTCTATACAGAGCAGCATCAGACTACAGTGTTTCACATTTGAGAAACACAGATTTAAGCTTTATGCTACAACTTGCCAATTTAACATAGTTAACGCAGTAACTCATTTCATATTTTTTCTTCTGAAATTCAAGAAGCAAGTTATCATTTAAGCACATGGAATAATGCCATGTCTTTTTCCTTATAACAGTAAATTTTAAAATCCAAATACTTTGTATCATGGAAACTTTACCTAACTGTACAAAGGCTCCCAAAGACAGTTTATTCATAAAGTTTCTTCTTTGTAATCCCATTAATTTGTCGTTATTTTAGTACAGATAATGCTGGACACTACTCCAGATTATTGGTCAACAAAAATGTCAGTGTGTCACTACCTGTATTTAAGTATGAGCACACCAACAACCACAAACATGGCAAGTAAATGCCCTCACATGCCTTCCAGTGCTTCTGTTGTTGCTTTCCACATCACAGGAGCTGGTTTAATGGATACTGTATGGTTTCAACCTATCTCTGAAAGTTCTTCTATTAAAAATTTTGAAATTTAACTAATGGAACATCTACAGGCTCAATAAGCTAGTTTTTTTCCTTATTCTTCACTAACGAATTCAAATATAATATGTAATGTTTTAGATTTTTATAGATACCTTATTAAAAATGATTAAAGGCATCTGAAATACCATTAGTGGGTAAAATATTAACCAAGAAATAACACTAAGAGTGAGTGTCATTTTTTCCTAACCAGAAAGGCTACGGGATTAATAATGAACACAGATATAATGACACTTTAACCATGCTATTTTACAACATCAATAATTAGAGGAAGTGCATGAGGCACAGAAAAGAAGAGCAGAATTTCAGGAGAAAAATCTAGTAAACACTTGCATTTTGGATGCCTCAAATGCAAAAGAGTTCAAAATGCTTATAAGCACTATCATTATTTTCATCCTTTAAGTAGTTCAACTCTTTATTTCTAGTTTTATCCAGAAATATAAACCTAACTCATTACATTATATATCTTATCAATTTCAGTTTTCAAGTATTCAAGTAATGCAAACCCAAGTATTTTCTTTTGTGGCAGCAAAACACTTACGGACTGAGCTTCAAAGGCAGAGAAAAATTAATTTAAAATAACTAATACACTTTTCTGCCCAAAGACATAAGAACTAGGACTTCACACTTTAATCACACAAATGGTATATAATAAAAGGAAAAAAAAAAAGGATGGTTCACTATAATCAATCTCTTCTTTTTAAAAGGATTCAAAAACAATTGCCTTGATATGTGGCTAGATTCCCAGTAACAGGATATTCTGAAATCTAAGGAACTACAGGAAAAAAAAAAAAAACAGAATAAGTTCAATTTCCCTGCCATTTTTCCATAGAAATTCCTATTGTTTATTTAGATTTCCTTTGTACTTTTACTAAGATATTTTCTGTTTTCACCTTCTTTCATAGTGATGACCATGTTTCTGTGTGTAGCACAGCCTTAAGCATCTTTTGTAAGGCTGAACGAGTGGTGACAAATTCTTTCAATTTCTTAGTGTTATGGAAGGTCTTTATTTCAACTTCATTCATAAATGAGAGTTTTGCAAGGTACAGTATTTTGGGTTGACAGTGTTTTTCTCTTAAGACTTGGAATATCATCTTACCATTCTCTCCTAGCCTTGTAGGGTTTCTGCTCTACCATCTTGGTGTCTCCCTGCCACCAGCATTTCTAACACACTGGCAGGAAGTCAGTGACCTCTTTCTCAGGTGCAATGATTTGCTGCAATGGCTCACAGAATTCTGGAAACATTTTGCTTCTATTACTTGGTATCTTAAGTAGAGTACAACTCAGAAACAGTGAAATGGAAGAGATGCATAGGGCAAGGTATGAAGGGGAAGTATCATAACAGAGTACAATATTGTGTACTCTCACCAGGTAGCAACTCCGCAGCTAATCAGTGTAGAATCCAAACAGGAAGCACTTCCAGTTTCATCATTTAGGAATTACTATGGAGGCTTTCTCACCAGCAGTGGCCAGTTTGCCTTGATTTTTTTCTTGCCTGTGGCGTAATGAATTATAGTTTAGTGAGATGAAAGTTGGAATTGTATGGAGCCAGCGCTGTGGCACAGTAGGTTGATCCTCTGCCTGTGGCGCCTGTATCCCATATGGGTGCTGGTTCTAGTCCTGGCTGCTCCTCCTCCCCTCCAGCTCTTTGCTATGGCCTGGGAAAGCAGTATAAGATAGCTCAAGTCCTTGAGCCCCTGCACCCATGTGGGAAACCTGGAGGAAGCTCCTGGCTCCTGGCTCCTGGCTCCTGGCTCCTGGCTCCTGGCTCCTGGCTTTGGATCAGCGCAGCTCTGGCCGTTGCAGCCATTTGGGGAGTGAACCCGTGGACAGAAGAGCTTTCTCTCTAACTCTCCCTCTCACTGTCTTTAACTCTACCTCTCAAATAAATAAAGTCCTTAAAAAAAAGAAAGTTGGGATTGTAAAGCAAAATTTATTAATGTATACTGCAAAAGAGGAATGAGCCAATCGAGACAGCACTTGGTACTCTTTTCCTTTGGTTTGGGCCTGTATCAATGAAGTGTGACTGATATTGACTGGTGATGTGGTAGTGATGCTCAACACTGTCATTTTTGATTAACATCTGGGAGTTGCATAAGTTGCACTCTCTGCACATGTGGCTTCCAGTATGTATCAGGAATGTCCACTGGGGTTGGAAGGGGGAGGAGACTGTGATGCTTACCGTATTGTCATGATCATATAATGAAGAAGGGTCTCTCCAATGTCAAACTCGATCCCATTGTGCATGTGCCATAAATTGGACTTTTCTTGTTTGACTTATTTCCAATTTTATCATCTGAACACTTTAACTCCAAGTTAAACCACAGAGTGAGAGATATGGGGAGGGCCCCAGGCAGATGGCAAAGTCTTTTTTTTTTCAACTTTTATTTAATAAATATAAATTTCCAAAGCACAACTTTTGGATTGTAGCGGCTTTTCCCCCCAGAACATCCCTCCCGTAACCATCCCATCTCTCATTCCCTCTCCCATCCCATTCTTCATCAAGATTCATTTTCAACTATCTTTATATACAGAAGATCTACTTAGTAATTACTAAGTAAAGATTTCAATAGTTTGCACCCACACAGAAACACAAAGTATAAAGTACTGTTTGAGTACTAGTTATAGCATTAATTCACATTGTAGAACACATTAAGGACAGAGATTCTACATGGGGAGTAAGTGCACAGTGGCTCCTGTTGTTGAGTTAACAAAATGACACTCTTGTTTATGGCGTCAGTAATCACCCTAGGCTCCTATCATGAGTTGCCAAGGCTATGGAAGCGTTTTGAGTTCACCAACTCCAATCTTATTTAGACAAGGCCGTAGTCAAAGTGGAAGTTCTCTCCTCCCTTCAAAGAAAGGTACCTCCTTTTTTGATGGCCTGTTCTTTCCACTGGGATCTCACTCACAGAGATCTTTCACTTAGGTCATTTTTTTTTTTTTTTTTTGCCAGAGTGTCTTGGCTTTCCATGCCTGAGAAACTCTCATGTGCATAGTCGGATCTCATAGTCGGATCTGAATGCCTTAAGGGCTGATTCCGAGGCCAGAGTGCTGTTTAGGACATCTGCCATTATATGAGTCTGGTGTGTAGCCTTCTTCCCATGTTGGATCATTCTCTCCTTTTTAATTCTATCAATTATTATTTGCAGGCAATAGTCTTGTTTATGTGTTCCGTTTGGCACTTAATCCTATCATTTTCATTATGATCAATTGTGAACTGAAACTGATCACTTTGACTAGTGAGATGGCATTGGTATATGCCACCTTGATGGGATTGAATTGGAATCCCCTGGCACGTTTCTAGCTCAACCATCAGGGGTAAGTCCAATTGAGCATGTGCCGAACTGCACATCTCCTCCCTCTCTTATTCATCAGGTTCCTTTTCTTCACCACTGGAAGACAGTCTTGTGGCCTTTCCTCAGTTGCTCATGTCTAACTCTTCCTGACAGTTTCCTCACATAGGTGTGATTATTAACTCAGTCTCTAGTCCCCTCTCTCCCACCTCCCCAGAGATTATAAGATGTGACTCAAAGTCCCAGACTCTGATCATAGCTCGTTGTTTTTGGTAAAAAAAAAAAGTCCCTAACCTGGAGTTGTTTAGCATCTTGTCAATTATCCCCTCATTAGACCAAAAGATGTTCCTATCAGCTGGGAGATTCTAAGAGATTTTAAATAAACTCTGTGTCAGAAACCAGGGACCGAAATTCAGTAGTAGAAGAAAAGATACTTTTGTCATTCCCATCACTTAGCGGATTACAAATGTCTTTTTAAAAATTAGTTAATTTATTGTTTAATGAATACAAATTGCATATGTACAACTTTAGGAATACAGTTTTTCTTCCCACCATATCCACCCTCCCACCCACAGTCCCACCTCTCCTATTCCTCCCTCTCCTCTTCCCAGTACCATTCTCCATTAAGATTCATTTTCAATTTTTTTTAAGATTCATTTTCAATTTAACTTTATACACAAAAGACCAACTCTATACTAAGTAAAGATTTCAACAATTTCTACACACATGCTCATGCACACACACACAAAACTGAGAACAAGTATCACAGTTGACTCTCATTATACAACTCATTGAAGACAGAGGTCCTGCATGGGGAGTTAGTGCACAGTGACTCCTGTTGTTAATTTAACAACACTCTTTTTAAATTTTTTTTATTTGAAAGATAGACAGTGAGAGAGAGAGAGACAGAGAGAAACGTCTTCCTTCCATTGGTTCACCCCCCAAATAGCCGCTACGGCCCATGCTGCGCTGATCTGAAGCCAGGAGCCAGGTGCTTCCTCCTGGTCTCCCACACGGGTGCAGGCGCCCAAGCACTTGAGCCATCTTATACTGCCTTCCTGGGTCACAGCAGAGAGCTGGAGTGGAAGAGGAACAACCGGGATTAGAACCCGGAGCCCATATGGGATGCCAGCACCGCAGATGGAGGATTAACCAAGTGAGCCATGGCTCCAGCTCCCAACAATTAACACTCTTATGTATGACGTCAGTGACCACCCAAACCTCTTGACATCAGCTGCCTAGGCCATGGAAACTTTTGAATCCACAAACTCTGTCAGTATTTAGATGAGGCCATAAGCAAAATGGAAGTTCTCTCCTCCTTTTAGAGAAAAGTATATCCTTCTTTGACAGCCAAGTCTTTCCATTGGGATCTCACAGAGATCCTTCATGTAGAATACTTTTTGCCACAGTGTCTTGGCTTTCAACAAATGTCTTGAGAGTACTGTGTCAAGAATTGGGGACTGGGCTGGTGCTGTGGCATAGTGGGTGAAGCTGCTGCCTGCCAGTTTGTGTCCTGGCTGCTCTACTTTTGATCCAGCTCCCTGCTATTGTGCCTTGGAAAGCAGTGGAAGATGTCCTAAGTGCTTGGGCCCCTGCATCCACACAGGATACCCAGAAAAATCTCCTGGCTCCTGGCTTTGAATTGGCACAGCCAGCTCTGGCTGTTGTGGCAGTTTGGCGAGGGAACCAGCATATGAATGATCTCACTTTCTCTGTCTCTCTGCACTCTATCTTTCAAATAAGTAAATAAATAGATTTTTATTAAAGAATTGGGAACAAAGACCAAATATATCTTTTTTACTCTAATATGCCACATTCACATCCCTACCATTACTGGACTTCTTTGGGCCCATTACAACCGTTTAAAAATGCTATTTTTAATATTTCCAACATTTATTTGTATAAAGTAGTACTAACCGTATTACTTTCTGTAGTGTTTTTTGACTTATAAAGAAACAACAATGATTGTTAACAAAATTACCCCATTCAATCTCATTATATGAGCTTACTTGAAAAAATTCAGGGAGAAATAGATTTAAAAGATAAATTTGTGTTGGTGCCAAAAATATTGAAAAGCATGCATAATACTTATTTTGCACGAACTTTTTGAAGACCCCCCTCATGTGTGTATGTATGTCTAGATATACATACACATTATATACATATTATATATATTTATGCATATATATAACCTTATGCTCAAAATTAGCAGATATTCACAATGTTTGTTGAATTTCTTTAATACATTGTGTTGGAAGAGCTACAAAGCGTGTGTGTGTGTGTGTGTGTGTATGTGAGAGAGAGAGAGAGAAAGAGAGAGAGAGACTCTTTCATCTGCTGGTTCATTCCCCAAATGCCTGCAATAACTGGGGCTGGAGCAGGTCAAAGCATTGAGCCAGGAACTCCATCCATGTCTCCCACGTAGGTGTCAGGGATTCAAGTATCTGAACCATTTTCTACTGCTTTTCCTATGGTTCACATTAGCAGGAAGTTGAATCAGAAATAGAGACAGGACTGGATCCCAGACACTCTCATATGAAATGCAAGCATCCCAAGTAGCAGCTTACCCCACTGTTCCACAGTGCCTGCACCTTGTATTGTCTTCTTATAGTCAACATAGTTATGGTTTCTTAAAATTTTTATTTGCTTTCATTTTATATGAAAGAAAGACAGAAACAGTGATCTCCCATCCACCGTTGCATTCTCCAAATATCTACAAAATCTAGGGCTAGGACATGCCCAAGTCAGGGGCACAGAACTCAATCTGAGTCTCCCATGTGGGTGGCTGGGATCCAAGTACTTGAGCCATTGCATCCTCTCAAGGGAGAGCATTATAAGGAACTTGGTTCAGAAGTGGAGGAGAGACTACAAAACAGGTGCTCCATATGGGCTATGGGTATCCCACATGGTAGCTTAATTGCCATGCCTAACACCCACCCCCTATAATTATGGTTTTAACAAATATTATTGAATCATGTAAATACTTCAAATTTATAGCATATTTAAATATCAGTATGGTGATGGATATATTTTTTAGATTTGTAGTTTCTAACAACAGTGTGAACATATCACATGTACACTGGATGCCAATTTTAACTCACAATTTATCACCATCTCATATTACTCTGATAAGTGTAATATGATAAGAAATATCATCAAAAATAGGATTTATACACAATGGACTAAACAAAGAGATATAAATATTACTTGGTTTCAATGATTCAAATTAAATTGTTGCATCTGCCTCTCTAGCATCCACATTGCTTTCTATGTATGTTTCCAAATCTCATGAGCTGAGACTCTTCATGCTTTTTAAGGCCTAAAGTGTTATACCAGTTAACATCCTAATATTAGATGCAGCCAGTCTGGCTTCCTCAGTTTCTTTATGAAGAAAAAAGTGTTTACTCTTGCCTTACATGTATTTCTCAAAATTATTTCTTTCCTGTAGAACATGACTCTGATTATATGATTTGTGACTCTTTTAGTGACAGCACCAGCACTTCATGACAAAAAATGACTTATAATGAATTTACTGGTATCATTCTATCGGGGAAAAATTAATATCTTTTCTCACAACAAGTTTCCTCCTGAGGCATCTATAACAAAAGATGGATTAACTGGAGAAAAACATAGACATTTATATTCTTATTTTTAAAAATATATTTAAAAGGGATAGAAACACATAGAGAGACTGCTCATTCACTAATTTATTCCCCAGATGCCCACAACAGCCAGAGTTGGACCAGGCTGAACCCCGGAGTCTGGAACTCATACCAGGTCTCTTACATGGGTAGTAGGGATCCAACTCTATGAGCCATCACTTTCTGTTTCCCATGGTGCGCATTAGCAGGGATCTGGATAGAAAGCAGAGCCAGGACTTGAATCATGGACTCCAGTATAGGATGAAGGAGTCTCAAATGTTCATCTTAATCTCTGTGTCAAACATTCACCCCACAAATTTCACATAGGTTTTATGTGACACAGGAACTTTCAGAAATGAAGATCAGTACAAACAAGAACACCTGTATATTTTTATGTTGTTTTGATTAAGAAGTGCCTAATTCTGAATGAGTATGATCTAATGTTAATATATTAGTATGTGGCTTGAACTTAGGCCTGTTTGTTCAAATTCTCCTTGGTTTCTCTGTGTTTTTGAAGATAAAGATGTTCCTTTCACCCATGAAAGGGGAGAGCATCTCTGTAACAGATATCTAATGCCTCGACTTGGAATAAAATTAGCTAAGTATTTTACATACTGCATCAGAAGAGAAAAGTGGTAGAAATTCAGAGACCTTGCTACTGTTGCTATTTCATCTAAATCCAAGGTGCTATATATTGGGATAACTTTTCCTGAACCTCATTAAAATTCAACTTGGCTTTTTCTGCCATAACAATTCCTTAGCCTATAGTATGTCTGGAGCCAGCAATTTGGGACGCCTGTATTAGAGTGCCTGGGTTTGAGCCTTGGCTCTGCATCTCATGCTAGCATCCTGCTAATGTGCATCCTAGGAGGCAGCAAATAATGGCTTAAGTGATTGGATCCCTTCCACCCATGTGGGATACTTGGACTGAGTTACCAACTTTTGGCTTCAGTTTGATACAGTCCTGGTTGTTTCAGGTATTTTTGGAGTGAACCAGAAGATGGAATATAGTTCTCTCTCTCTCTCAAATAAATGAAAAGCAAATAAGTGTAAGTTAAAAGATATTATAGCCGGCGCCGTGGCTCAATAGGCTAATCCTCCGCCTGCAGCGCCGGCACACAGGGTTCTAGTCCCGGTTGCCCCTCTTCCAGGCCAGCTCTCTGCTGTGGCTCGGGAGTGCAGTGGAGGATGGCCCAAGTGCTTGGGCCCTGCACCCCATGGGAGACCAGGAGAAGCACCTGGCTCCTGGCTTTGGATCAGCGTGGTGTGCTGGCCGCGGTGGCCATTGGAGGGTGAACCAACGGCAAAGGAAGACCTTTCTCTCTGTCTCTCTCTCTCACTGTCTACTCTGCCTGTCAAAAAAAAAAAAAGATATTATAAGATATTATGTCTGATAGTAGCTCAAGTGTGACATGCCTTCTCTATTCTTACTCTTGTTATCTTTTATCCAATGTGACACTTGACATCCATACACAGCAATAGAAATCACAGCAATCATTTCAACAAAGAGACTTTCATAGGCAATTGCGTAAATAGAATTTGAAGGTTTGGAAAAGATAAAAGGGAACCCAGAGGTAACACAGAGATAGTAAGTCCAGGATGCTGCCACCCGCCCTGGGACCACAGAACAAATGAATGAGATTGAAGTTATAGAAACCTGTACTGTTAGAGGGGAACCCTGAAGAACAGGAACCTAAACCCTTGAAGAGTGAACACTATTCAGCTGATGTTAGTATACTGGGGATGTGGACAGGTGCTCTGTTGAGCTGGTGCTTTGTCTGCTTCTTTTTCCTGATTGGACACTCTGGTGCTAGAATTGACTGCTGCTACCAGATGGAAGAATCATTGCTTGGAAACCACAGACCACAACGTCTAGCCACCAGGACAAAGTAATTCTGTTACCTCTGCTCTGCCTTAGATTCTTCACCTTATGCTCCCTGTTATTTAACTCTAACTGGAAGTTAGCCAGCAAGATGAAAATTTAGTTTGTAACGTTTTAGTCTCTCCATCAACAGAGCAAACCATAGAAGTTGGTAATTGACACTGAGGTTCTAGCTTAATAATCAGCCATTAAACTATGTTATTGCACTTAGGGACCATACCAACAAATGTTCTTTCATCTAATGGTTTCTGTTCATCCAAAAAAGTTAGCAAAATAACTTGCACTGTAACTGTCTTAGCTATTACAGTAAGACAAACTTTTTTCAAATTTATTTTTAATATTTAAATGAAACTTTTGAAAAAGATGATTCATAGCAAAATGGTTCTACAATTTTTACATGAAATAGTAATTAAGAATAGGAATTAAAGAGATTATTTTGCTGTGTTACAGTTTAATTTAGCAGTGAACTCATTCCTAGAGTTTAAGAAATTATCATTTCATTGAATGTGAATTACCCCAGTGGAAATATACCTACCCCATGAGAAAAGGGAGAAAAGTGAAAATGTAGAGGTTTTTCTTATTTTCCTTAACTTAAAAAAGAAAGATTTATTTATTTTATGTATTTGAAAGGAAGAAAGAGAGAGAGAGAGAGAGAGCGCTATCTTCCATCCACTGGTTCACTCCCCAGTGACACAATGGCCAAGTCTTAGCTAGGTAAAAGCCAGGAACCCTAATCTCCAATCTGTGTCACAAGAGCCCAAGTAATTGGGACATTTTCTGCTTCATTCCCAGATGCATCAGCAGGAAGCTGGATCAGAAGTGGCATAGCTGAGACTCAAACCCACATCCTGCTATGGTATGCCAGCCTCACTTAGTGGCAACATAACCCATTGTGCCACAATTCTGGCCACTTCTTTCCTATCACATAGGCACTTTTAACATAGATAGATATACAGTACATTAGCATTATCTATAGTCACCCTACTTTGCAACAGAACACCAGAACTTCTTTCTTTTATTTAAGTATATAGCTAGTACCCATTCCTCTCTCCCCATTTCCCTCCCCAGCCTCTAGTAACTACCATTAGATGTTTAATTTTTATGAGATCATCAAATTTTTTAACTTTCCCATATGAGTGAGACCATATGGTATTTGTCTTTCTGTGTTTGACTTACTTCTCTTGAAATAATACCTCCAGTTTCATTCATATAGTTGCAAGTGAAAAGATTTCTTCCTTTTTATGTGCATAGGTACCACATTCTCTTTATCCATTCATTGATGGATAGACACTCAGGTTGTTTCCATTTCTTGGCTATTGTGAATAGTCATGTGGTAAATATGGGAGTGTAGATGTCTCTTTGACAGATTGATTTCATTTCTCTTGCATATATAACCAGGAGTGGGATGCTGGATCATATTCTAGTTCTGCTTTTACATTTTGAGGAACTATCATGCTATTTTTCACAATGACTGTACTAAATTACATTTTAACCAACAGTGTACAGCAGTGCTATTTTTTCTATATTTTCACTAATGCTTGATATCTTTTGGTTTGATAATAGCCAGTAATACTAGAGAGAAGTGATACTTCATTGTGGTTTTGATTCTCATTTCTCTGATGATTAGTGATAATTGGGCATTTTTTTTTCATGTACCTGTTAGCCATTGATATGTTATCCTTTGAGAAGTGTCTGTTTACATCTGTCCATTTTCAATTTGGATTATTCATGTGATCTTTTGCTATTAAGTTGTTTGAGTTGCTTATATATTCTGGATATTAACCCCTTGTCAGATATATAACTTGCAAATATTTTCTCCCATTCTGTACATTATTTCTTCACTCTGTTGATTGTTCACATTGTAAAAGTCTTTAGTTTGAGGAAATCCCATTTGTCTATTTTGTTTACATTTCCTCTGCTTTGGGGTCTATTTTAGAAAAATCATTACCCATTCCTGAAGTGTTTTTTTCCACTTGGTTTCTTCTAATAGTTTCAAAGTTTCAGGCCTCACATTTAGGTCTTTAATTCATTTTCAGTTGACTTTCGTACATGGTGAGAGATAGTAGTCTAAGATTAACTCTTCTTCATGTGAATATACATCTTTCCCAGCACCATTTATTAAAAAGTGTCCTTTTCCCAGTGTATGTTGTTAGAAACTTTGTCAAAGATCAGTTGGCTATAGACACATGGATTTACTTCTAGGATCTAGAATCTTTTCAATTGGTCTGTAGATCTGTTTTTTTTTTTTTTTTTTTTTTTGCTTTCAAACTTTTATTTAATGAATATAAATTTCCAAAGTACAGCTTATGGATTACAATGGCTCCCCCCCCATAACGTCCCTCCCACACGCAACCCTCCCCTTTCCCACTCCCTCTCCCCTTCCATTCACATCAAGATTCATTTTCAATTCTCTTTATATACAGAAGATCAGTTTAGCATACATTAAGTAAAGATTTCAACAGTTTGCTGCCACACAGAAACATAAAGTGAAAAATACTGTTTGAGTACTAGTTATAGCATTAAATCTCAATGTACAGCACACTAAGGACAAAGATCCTACATGAGGAGTAAGTGCACAGTGACTCCTGTTGTTGACTTAACAAATTGACACTCTTGTTTATGGCCTCAGTAATCACCCTAGGCTCTTGTCATGAGCTGCCAAGGCTATGGAAGCCCCCTGAGTTCACTGACTCTGATCATTTTTAGACAAGGCCATGGTCAAAGTGGAAGTTCTCTCCTCACTTCAGAGAAAGGTACCTCCTTCACCTTCTTTGATGACCCATTCTTTCCACTGGGATCTCACTCACAGAGATCTTTCATTTAGGTTTTTTTTTTTTTTTCCCCCAGAGTGTCTTGGCTTTCCATGCCTGAAATACTCTCATGGGCTTTTCAGCCGGATCTGAATGCCTTAAGGGCTGATTCTGAGGCCAGAGTGCTGTTTAGGACATCTGCCATTCTATGGGTCTGCTGTGTATCTCGCTTCCCATGTTGGATCATTCTCTCCCTTTTTGATTCTATCAGCTAGTATTTGCAGACACTATTCTTGTTTATGTGCTCCCTTTGGTTCTTAGTCCTATCATTATGATCAATTGTGAACAGAAATTGACCACTGGGACTAGTGAGATGGCATTGGTACATGCCACCTTGATGGGATTGAATTGGAATCACCTGGTATGTTTCTAACTCTACCGTTTGAGGTAAGTCAGCTTGAGCATGTCCTGAATTGCACATCTCTTCCCTCTCTTATTCCCACTCTTACATTTTATGTCAGTAACATGCTGTTTTAATTACTGTAGCTATGTAATGTATTTTAAAGTCAGACATCGTAATGTCTCCTGCTTTATTCCTTTTGCTCAAGATTGCTTTGGTTATTCAGGGTTGGTGATTCTGTTTTTTTTTTTTTTTAATTATTTGACAGATAAAATTGGACAGTGAGAGAGAGAGACAGAGAGAATGGTCTTTCTTCCATTGGTTCACCCCCCAAATGGCCGCTATGGCTGGCGCTGTGCCGATCTGAGGCCAAGAGCCAGGTGCTTCTTCCTGGACTCCCATGCAGGTGCAGGGCCCAAGCACTTGGGCCATCCTCTACTGCACTCCCTGGCCACAGCAGAGAGCTGGACTGGAAGAGGGGCAATCGGGACCGAATCTGGCGCCCCAACCGGGACTAGAACCCTGTGTGCTGGTGCCACAGGTGGAGGATTAGCCTATTGAACCGCGGCGCTGGCCTCTATGTATGTTCTTAGTACTACTTATCTCTCCCTCATAAGTGAAGGATCGCTTTGTTGGATACAGCATTGTTGAATGGAAGTTTTTATCGTTCAATACTAACTATGAAAAATAATTGCAAGTCATATATCTGATAAGAGTGTAGTCTCAGAATAAAGAACTTATTCAACTAATTGAACAGAAGGACAAAGAATTTAATTTGAAAAAATTAGTGAAAGACTTGAAAAAGTACTTCATCAAAGATATACAAATGACCAATAAGCACATGAAAAGACACTTGCCATCATTACTCATTAGAAAAATGCAGATGAATTCCACAAGGAGATACTACCTTACATAGCAATTATCTATCTATCTATATGGCTCAACACTAGCAAATGTTGAGGAGGATATGGATAAATTGGAATCCTACTGCATTAACAGAATGAATGTCAAGTGTTGAAACCACTGTGAAGAAATAGCTTGTTAGTTTCTCAAAACTTTGAATAATTACCATATAACCCAGGAATTGCACTTTTTCTTCATGGGCATATAGCCAGAAGTGTTGAAAACATGTACTCAAGTACTCACATATAAATGTTCATATAGCAGCACTGTTCACAAAATCTAAAAAGAAGAAACAAAAGTCAGTTGACAGATAGATGTATAAACAAAATGTATTATGCACATACATGAAATAGCAACATAAAAAGAAATGAGGGGCCAGCGGTGTGGCTCACTTGGTTAATCCTCTGCCTGCAGTGCTGGCATCCCATATGGCGCAGGGTTCTAGTCCCAGTTGCTCCTCTTCCAGTCCAGCTCTCTGCTGTGGCCCGGGAAGGCAGTGGAGGATGGCCCAAGTGCTTGGGCCCCTGTACCTGCATGGGAGACCAGGAGGAAGCACCTGGCTCCTGGCTTCAGATTGGCATAGCTCTGGCCGTTGCGGTCATTTGGGGAGTGAACCAACAAAAGCAAGACCTCTCTCTCTGTCTCTCTCTCTCACTGTCTGTAACTCTACCTGTCAAATAAATAAATACAAAATCTTTAAAAAAATAAAAAGAAATGAAAGATTTATCAGTGCTTATAATAGACAAATTGCAAAGGATTTATGCAAGGAGAAATATGTTAGACACAAAAGGCCACATATTGTATGATTCCCTTTATATGAAATATTCAGAATAGATAGTAGACTTATGAGAGCAAGTTAGTGGATATAAGGGATTAAGGGGAGGAGGAAATAGGGGAGTGACTGCATAATACATATAAGGTTTTCTTCTATGGTGATGAAAAAGTTTTGGAACTTTAAAGCTGGAGACTGCAGAACATTATGACCATACTAAATACCTGTGATTAGTGTACTTTAAAATAGTTAATTTTATGTTAATTTCACCTCCACTTAGAAAAATGACAGTAAGTAAAATGAACCATTATCTAAATAACTTGTAAACCTGAGTACAAAAATACAACATGAAATATTAATGAATCAAATCAACCAATGTATTTTAAAACACATCAAAACCAAGTGAAATTTATTTGAAGAATATAAAGATAGCCTAAATTTAGAAAATGTTTCTGTGCATTTGACTACAAAAATGTTACTGACTAAAAACCATGAAATTATATCAACAAATGTTTTCTTCCAAAATGTGTTTAATGAAATTCAACAGTGATCAAAGCCAAATAAAAAATTAAAGGAAACTAGAAAAACTTGGAGCTAGACAGAACTGTAGGCAACTCTTTCAAGAAGTGTGACAGATAGGGGATAGAGTAGTGGATGGTAGCTGCAAATTAATGTGGAGTCAAGTGTAGTGTTTTATTTATTTCATGAAAGACAATAACATGTCTTTATCTCTTAGTTATTTTGGATAGTCTCATGGTCCATTTTTTCTCAAATATATGCTCAAATATTTCCTTTTTGTGGATGTGTACCCTGACCCTCCCATTCAAAATTTCAGCTTCTTTACTATTTTCAAATGTTCTTATCATCCTCTATTTTTTCCCTTAGCATTTATCAACTTCTAACTTACTATATAAATTATGCTTTGTGCACATACATTTTATTTTATACATAGTGCATACTTTTTTGATTGGTATATATTTGGTTATATGTTAGTAACATTCCATTTTTTTTTATTTTCCCTGCTCGATAACAGCAAGGATTCTTTTTTCTTTTCTCTACTGGCACCGGGAAAACATAGTTCCCATAGTAAGTAATAAATACATATTTGTTGAATCATTAAGTTAATTAGTGATATATAACATGTTTATATGATGATAGAGATTATTTATTATGGTTAGACAATGCAGAGAAGGGAACAATTATAGAAATTAATTTCTTTAAAATGTGAGAATAAATTTTATTCAAAGCCAAACAAAGAGAGTACAACCTACTGTAGGAACAGGAAGATTTCATCTATCTTAACAAAAATTAAAAGCAGAGTATTTGTGAACAGATGAAAGTAAGTTAGCCACTGGGCAAATAAGAGACCTACCAGTTTTATTAAATTTTTTGTTTGAAATAAGAAATAGAGTCACCATCTGAGACTAAGAAGGAACAAATAATTATTGCTGGTTTGAGGAGGGAGAGAATAGAAGTAAAGTAGTTATTGTAGTTGAAAAGAAATTCAGTATATTAGAAAAAGCGAATAGGCTTACTGGCAGAGTTGAGTGTGTATTTGAGATATTTGAACTCCACTAGTATTTCTTTTTTTTAATTTCTTAATTTTTTCTTTTAACTTTTATTTAATGAATATAAATTTCCAAAGTACAGAATATGGATTACAATGGCTTCCCCCCCATTACGTCCCTCCCACCCGCAACCCTCCCCTTATCCACTCCCTCTCCCCTTCCATTCACATCAAGATTCATTTTCGATTCTCTTTATAGACAGAAGATCAGTTTAGCATACATTAAGTAAAGATTTCAACGGTTTGATCCCACACAGAAACATAAAGTGAAAAATACTGTTTGAGTACTAGTTATAGCATTAAATCTCAATGTACAGCACACTAAGGACAAAGATTCTACATGAGGAGTAAGTGCACAGTGACTCCTGTTGTTGACTTAACAAATTGACACTCTTGTTTATGGCCTCAGTAATCACCCTAGGCTCTTGTCATGAGCTGCCAAGGCTATGGAAGCCCCCTGAGTTCACTGACTCTGATCATTTTTAGACAAGGCCATGGTCAAAGTGGAAGTTCTCTCCTCACTTCAGAGAAAGGTACCTCCTTCTTTGATGACCCATTCTTTCCACTGGGATCTCACTCGTGGAGATCTTTCATTTAGGTTTTTTTACCTGTTAAAGTAAAATGAACACTATGAGAAATGGTGACTTGATCAGCCCTCACCCTGACTGTTGATGAGCAGCTTAATATGTTATCCCTTTTAGTATTTTTTTTGTTTGTTCTACTTAATACTTTTGGTTGAATACTGTAATCAATACACAATTCTTCTTAAGTGCTGAAACTTAACTGAAAAGTGATCGCTGTTAAATATAAGAGTGGGAATAAGAGAGGGAAGAGATGTGCAATTCGGGACATGCTCAAGCTGACTTACCTCAAACAGTAGAGTTAGAATCATACCAGGGGATTCGAATTCAATCCCATCGAGGTGGCATGTACCAATGCTTAATCTCCATGTATCCTGCTTTTTCTTCTTCATGCCTTGAGCATAAGAGGCAAACTCAAGGTTGGTAGAAGCTTGAGAGTGCTAAAGAACAGAGAGGTGAAATGTCCAAGTGCATAAAGATAACAAGGCCATGTGATGGGGCAGACTCAGGCCATTTTACTTCTGATGGAGTGATCCTTCCAACTTTACCTTGTTGAGACAGAAGGGTTGTGGATTTATTTTCTTCATTTCTGGATCTACTCAAGTCTACCTTTCCTAAAATCTCAATAGGGGTACATTTTATCTTTTCTCAAATTTATGAAAATAGCATAAACTCAGAATGATCATGTCTTCACTCAGGCAATATTTAAGATGCTAAATTATTACTCTTCAACAGCCAGTTTCTGGAACTAATGTGTATACATGAACAAAATCATTGACATTGTTATGGTGGTTTTGAAATTATAGAAGACATTATTGAAACTAATGTAAGAGTAATCTTTATTTATGAAAATATGACTATATAAATGAAAACTAGTGGGTTATTATCCATAAAGTATACATTTAAAAGGGTGGCATAGGTATGGATTCAAACTTTGGCTTTGTTGTGTAAGTGATGATGTTTTCCAAATCACGAGGCCTATTTTCTTCTCACCGTACAGTAGCATCTACTTCATGATTTATTATCAGTATGTGGAATCTTCAAAAAAATCATGGAAATTGATATTACCTTTTTTCCCACATCCTCACCAGCATTTATTGCTTTTCCCAGCACCATTTGTTGAAGAGACTGTCTTTTCTCCAGGGATTGATTTTACCTCCTTTGTTAAAGATTAGTAGGTTCTAGATGCGTCAGTTGATTTTGGAGATTCTATTCTGTTCCATTGGACTACATGTCTATTTTTGTGCTAAGTAGCAGACTGTTTTGATTATAACTGTCCTGTAGTATATCTTGAAATCTGGTATTGTGATGCCAGATTTGTTTTATGCTGTTTGTTTGCTTAAAATTGCTTTAGCTATTCAAGTTCTCTTTTGTTTCCATATGAATTTTAACATTGTTTTTTCTGTGTTTGGGAATTATGTAATTAGTATTTTGATGGGATTGCATTTAATTTGTAAATTGCTTTCATTAGTATGCAAATTTTGATATTAATCTTTGCAATTAACGAGGATGGAAAGTTTTTCCAATTTTTGGTGTGTTCTTCTATTCCTTTCTTTAATGTTTTATAATTTTCATCAAGAGATTTTTCACCTCCTTAGTTATATTTTTTCCAAAGCATTTAAATATTTTTGTAGCTATTGTGAATGGGACTGATCTTAAAAGTTCTTTCTCAGCCATGGCATTGTCTATGTATTCAAAGGATATGGATTTTTTGTGTGCCGATTTTATATACTGCATTTTTACCAAACTCTTCTGAATTTCAGTAGTCTCTTAGTGGAGTCTTTTGGTTCCCCTGTATATATAATCATGTTATCTGAAAATAGGGATAATTTGACTTTCTCCTTTCTAATTTGTATCCCTTTGATTTCTTTTTCTTGCCTAATGGCTCTGGCTAAGACTTCCAGAACTATATTGAATAACAATGGTGAAAGTGTGCATCCTTGTCTGGTTCTGTATCTTAGTGGAAGTGCTTCCAGCTTTTCCCCATTCCGTATGATGCTTGCTGTAGGTTTGTCGTATATAGCCCTGATTGTGTTGAGGAATGCTCCTTCTATACCCATTTTGTTTAAGGTTTTCATCATGAAAAGATATTGTATTTTATTTTATTTTTCTTTTAACTTTTATTTAATTAATGTAAATTTCCAAAGTACAGCTTATGGATTACAATGGCCTCCCTCCCCAATAACTTCCCTCCCACCCACAACCGTCCCCGTTCCCTCTCCCTCCCCCCTTCCATTCACATCAAGATTCATTTTCATTTCTCTTATATACAGAAGATCAATTTAGTATATATTAAGTAAAGATTTCAGCAGTTTGCACCCACATAGAAACACAAAGTGAAAAATACTGTTTGAGTACTCGTTATAGCATTAAATCACAATGTACAGCACATTAAGGACAGAGATCCTACATGAGGAGTAAGTGCACAGTGACTCCTGTTGTTGACTTAACAAATTGACACTCTTGTTTATGGCATCAGTAATCACCCTAGGCTCTTGTCATGAGTCACCAAGGCTATGGAAGCCTTTTGAGTTCACCAACTCAGATCATATTTATTTATTTATTTTTACAAGCAGAGTGGACAGTGAGAGAGAGAGACAGAGAGAAAGGTCTTCCTTTGCCGTTGGTTCACCCTCCAATGGCCGCTGCAGCTAGCGCGCTGCAGCCGGTGCACCACGCTGATCTGAAGGCAGGAGCCAGGTGCTTCTCCTGGTCTCCCATGCGGGTGCAGGGCCCAAGCACTTGGGCCATCCTCCACTGCACTCCCTGGCCACAGCAGAGAGCTGGCCTGGAAGAGGGGCAACCGGGACAGAATCCAGCACCCCAACCAGGACTAGAACCCAGTGTGCCGGTGCCGCAAGGTGGAGGATTAGCCTATTGAGACATGGCGCCGGCCGGATCTTTATTGGAAAGATGTGTTTCTTGTAAGCAGCAAATAGATGGGTTTTGTTCCTTAAGCCAGTCAGCCAATCGGTGTCTTTTAACTGGACAGTTCAGGCCATTAACGTTCAATGTGACTATTGATAAGTATAGTAGCTTTGCCCTGCCATTTGCCAAAGATATTTTCTGATATATGTTTTGAACTTCCTGTGATCTTTTGGTGTGAGATTTCCTTCATTTACCTTCTTTCATATTGATGACCGTGTGTCTGTGTTTCTGTGTGTAACACCTCTTTAAGCATCTTTTGCAGGGTGGACGAATGGCAACAAATTCTTTCAATTTCTGGTTGTTGTGAAAGGTCTTTATTTCACCTTCATTCACAAATGAGAGCTTAGCAGGATATAATATTCTGGGCTGGCAATTTTTCTCTCTTAGTACCTTGGCTATATTTCTCCATTCCCTCCTAGCTTGTAGGGTTTCTGATGAGAAGTCAGCTGTGAGTCTGATTGGAGATCCTCCGAGAGTAATCTGACATTTCTCTCTTGCACATTTTAGGATCTTTTCTTTATGTTTCACTGTGGTGAGTTTAATTACAACGTGTTGTGGTGAGGATCTCTTTTGGTCATGTTTATTAGGGGTTCTGTGAGCTTCCTGTACTAGGATGTCTCTGTCCTTCTCCAAAACTGGGAAATTTTCTGCTAATATCTCACTAAAAAGGCCTTCTAATCCTTTCTCCCTCTCCATGCCTTCAGGAACTCCTAGTACCCGAATGTTGGGTTTTTTAATAGTATCCTGAAGATTCCTGACAATATGTTTTAGATTTCTAATTTCCTCTTCTTTTCTTTGGTTTGATTGTATATTTTCCTGTGCTCTGTCTTCTAAGTCTGATATTCTCTCTTCTGCTTCACCCATTCTGTTTTTAAGGCTCTCTAATGTGTTTGTCATTTGATCTATTGAATTCTTCACTTCATTATGATTTCTCGTCACTATCACAGTTTCATTTTCTACTAGTTGTTTCATTTCATTTTGATTCCTCCTTAATATTTCATTTTCACGAGAGAGATTTTCTATCTTGTCCATTGAGGATTTCTGTAGTTCAAGAATTTGTTTTTGAGAACTTCTTAATGTTCTTATCAATTTTTTGAGATCTGCTTCTTGCATTTCTTCTATCTCATCATCTTCATAATCTTGAATTGGGGTGTCTTTTTCATTTGGGGGCGTCATAGTGTCTTCCTTGTTCTTGTTACCTCAGCTTTTGCATTTGTTTGTCATATTGGAGATATTCTTTGTTTTTTTCTCATTATACTGTGACTCTAGATTAAGAGGACTGTCTGCTTTTGATGGATCCTTAGAGGCTGTGATGAATGTGGCCAGAGAGCTCTGGTTCTACAGGGTTAAAGGTGTGCCAAAGGTGATTCACCCTGATTGTTCTCTTGCTCGCTCTAGCTCGCTCTCTCTCTCTCTTTTTTTTTTTTTTTGACTCAGTTGGGAAGTAATTCCACACAGCTGAGTGGAATTGAGAGTAGTTGATGCATGAAATCTGGCCCCTGTGGGTATTTGTTTGCTTACCAGAGTCAGGTTTTTCTGCTTGGCTAATGAGAGACACCCGCTTTACATATGCAAAATGGCACGCACAGCTTTACTTACGTAAAATGGCACCTGCCCTTGGTCTTGCTCGGCTTTGTAAGGTGAGTGGAGAGAGAGGCTAAATGTCCGTGCCGGTTCCCCTTATTTGATTTTTTTCTCTCCTCCAGCCAGCCTGGTGAACTTTCCCCAATGTGGTTTCAGGCCTCATTCTCTGCAGGCTTTTTCTGCCTTTCCCCACCAATGTCTTGGGTTACCGAGAGGTTTTTAGCTCACCTCCCCTTCCAGCACTGGCGCGCAGACTCTGCGGCTCTTTCAGGTCCAGTGGCCCTTTTGGCTTCCTCGGCTCAGCTTCCACGCGGTGGGCGACCTTGCTCTCCCCTTAGGTCCCCGAGTCACAGCCACTAGATCCGCAAGAGTTTCCTCTGCAGTTTTTCCCTGATCCTTTTCCTGAGGCTACCGTAACTCCACTTTTATTAAACTATCTTTTCCCGGACTGTCGGTGTGCGCCCTCACTATTCCGCCATCTTGGCTCCGCCCCAAGATATTGTATTTTAATAAATGCTTTCTCGGCATTTTATTGAGATAATTGTATGATTTTTTTTCCTTTTAGTTTGTTCACGTGATGTTTTAAGACTTGGACTTTGTCTCTCCATTCTATCCTAGCCTGTGGGATTTCTGATGAGATATCAGCTGTGAGTCTAATTGGAGATCCACTGAAGGTAATCTGTCATTTCTCTTATGCACACTTTAGAATCTTTGTGTTTTACTGTTGAAAGTTGGAATACAGTGTGTCATGGTAAATATCTTTTCTGGTCCTGTCTGTTAAGATTTCTATGTGCTTCCTGTACTTGGATATCCCTTTGTTTCTCCAAATTAGAGAAGTTTTCTCTTATTATTTCACTAATAATATTTCACTTAATGTTCCACATATACTACATTTTCTTTATCTGCTCATCTGTCAGTGGACTCCTAGGTTGATTCCAAATCTTGTCTATTATGAGTAGTGCTCAATTAAACATGTAAGGTGAGGGCAATTGTCTCAGATTGATTTCATTTCCTTTATATTAGATTTCATTTCCTTTATATTAGATTTGCAGGTCATATGATATTTCTATTTAGTTTTTTTGAGAAGCATAGTGATAGAAAGGCAGAGAAAGAGATAGTGGAGAGAGACAGAGAGAGAGAGTGCGCACACAAGTGCATGTCCATCTGCTGGTTCATTCCCTAAATGCCTACAATGGTAGGAACTAGGCCTGACCAAAGCCAAAAGCTGGGAATTCAATCCAGCTCTCCTACAAGGGTGGCTGGATCCCAATTATTTAAGCTATCATCTCTCCTCCCAGGGTCTGCATTATCAGGAAATCAGAACTGAGACTTGAACCTAGGCACTCTGGTGTGACATATGAGCATCCCGATTGGCTCTTCAATCTCTAGGGCAAATATCCACCCAAGTTCAAAGGTTTTTGCAAAGCCTTTATGGTGTTTCCTATAATGACTGTAGTAATATTCATTTCTACTAACACTGTGTGAGAATTCACCTTCCTCTGAGTCTTCACTAGCATTTGTTTTCTTTTTTTTTCAATAACAGCTCTGCTTATTGAAGTAAGATTATATCTCATAGTAGTTTTCAATCACATTTCTCTGACTTTGGGGTGTTCTGATCTTCAATTACTTACATTAATGTTTTGCAATTGATGTTGAGAATTTATTCATATACTTGTTGGACATTGTATATCTTGAAAAACATGTCTATTCAGATAATTTGTCTGTCTTTAAAAGTTGAACTATTTGATTTTTGCTGTTGAATTGAGTTCTTTATATATCCTATATATTAAACCTTTGTCTGATAAACAATTGGAAAATATTTTCTCCCATTATATATGTTTTCTCTTCATTTTGTTGTTTCATTTGCTTTGAAAGCCTTTTTCTTTTTTAGCATGATTTGATCTCATTTGTCAATTTTTGCTTTTGTCACCTGTACTTTTGGAGTCACAGCCAAAAATTATTTGTCTGGATCAGTGTACTGAAGTGTGTCTCTTCTGTTTTTATCCAGTGTTTTTTTAGTTTCAGGTCTTACATCTTTGGTGCACTTTGAATTAATTTTTGTAAATGTTTAGAAACAGGGGTCTGCTTTCCTTCTTTTGCACATGGATATTCATTTTCCCCTCCATCATTTATTGAAGAGACTTCTCTTTCTCTAGTGAATGTTTTTATTGCCTTTGTTACAAATTACTTGGCTGTTTCAATATGTGGATTTATGTCTGTGTTTTCAATTCTCTTGCCTTGGTATATGTATTTGGATTTATTTTATTTATTTATTTTCTTGCTACTGTGGGTTTTTTTTTTTTTTTGGTAACTGTAGCTTTGTAATGTATGTTGAGGTCAGATATTGTAATACTCCCCTCTGTCTTCCTTTTATTCCGTATGACTTTGTTTAATTGTGTGTTTGTGTGTGTGTGTGTGTGTTTCAAACACATTTTATTTCTTTTTTTTTCTATTATTAATTTAGTATTTTGATGGAGATTGTACTGAATCTGTAGATCACTTTGCATGGTATAGGCATTTAAACAATTTTTATTCTTCAGACCGAGAACACAGGATATCTTTCCATTTTGGGGTGTTCTGATCTTCATTTACTTACATTAATGTTTTGCAATTGTCATTGAAGACGTCATTAATTTCCTTGCTTAAATTCTTCCTCAGTATTTTATTTATGTTTTGTGGCTATTGTGAAAAGAATTGCTCTCTGGATTTCTTTCTCTATAATTTTATTACTGGAGTGTGTTGACTCTGTATCTTCTCAGCTTACTAAATTCATTTATCAGTTTTCATAGCTTTTATTGGAGTTGTTTTTTTGTATATCTAAAATAGGTTTGTAAGCTGAGATAATTTAACTTTCTCTGTTTTAATTTTTATGGTATTTGTTTCTTGCCTCTTCTGTTTTGAATCTGGGTGAGATTTCTAATATTATTTTGAATAACAGTGGTAAAAGCAAACATTGTCTTAGTTCTGATCATAGAGGAAATAAATTCAACATTCTCCCCTTCAGTATGATAATGGTTGTCATTTATCGTATATACTTCATTATGTTTTTTTTGTATTTCATTTTCGATCATGAAGGGATGTTGAATTTTATTGAAAGCTTTTCCTGTATCCGCTGAAATGATGATTTTTTTTTTTGTCCTTCATTCTGTGGATGTGATGTCTTGCATTTATTGATACGTGTGCAGAACCATCCTTACATTCCTGCAACAAATCTCATTTGATCATAGTATAAAATCTTTTAATGTGTGGCTGGATTGTGTTTGCTGATATTTTGTTGAAAATTTGTTGCATTATGTTCACCAGAAAGATTGATTTGTGATTTTCTTTCTTCTGTGGGTGGCCTTGTCTGATGTTGGTGTCAGCATAGTTTTGGATTCACAGGAGTTTAGAATGGTTACCTGTCAGTTCTTTGGGATAATTTGAGAAGGAAAGGTATCAAGTTTTTCTTTAACAAATCAGTTGTGAAGCCATCAAGCCCCATATTTATCTTTATTGTGAGAATTATTATCACTGATTTAATCTTGTTGTTCAGTATTGTTCTGTTAAGTTTTTATGTGTCTTCATTATTTAGTTTTGATTGGTTATATGTCTCCATGAATTTATTTATTTCTTCCAGGTTATCCAAGTTTTTGGTGTATAGTTATTTTTAGTGTTTCATAATGATTCTTTGTGTTTCTGTGATATTAGTTATTTATTATTATAATTTATTTATAATTTATAATTATAGTTATTAGTTATTTCTTATTTTACTTATTTGTGCATATTTGTTTTTATCTTGGCCAATCTGGCTAAAGGTTTCTTAATTTTGCTTAATTTTTCAAAAAACAAACACTTTATGATCTTTTTTATATTTTAGTGTCTTTTGTTTTCATTTTATTTGTGATTTGATCTTTATTATTTCTTTCCTTCTACTAATTTTGGGTTTGGTTGTTCTTTAGTTCCTTGAGTTTTGTTATTATGTTGTTGGTTTGAAATCTCTTTTTAGTAGATGCTTATTGCTATAAACTTCTCTTTTAGTACTCATTTTACCATACCTCATATATTTTGGAAATGTTTTAAATTTCCTTTTTGATTTCATCATTGACCTGTTGGTCATTGTTGACTATATTGTTTAATGTCCATGTATCTGTACTATTTCTGAAGTTTTCTCTCATTGATTTCTAGTTTCATTCCATTGTGGTCAGAGAAGATGTATGCTGTGATTTCAATTTTTGTGAATTTTGTGAAACTTGTATCCTAATATTTGGTGTATTTTTAAGAATGTTCCATATGCTGATGAGAATAATGTGTATTTTGCAGTTGTTGGATGAAATATTCTTTAAATGTTTGTTGGATCCATTTGTTCTATAGTATAATTTAAACTCAATTGTTTCTTGGTTGATTTTTTGTCTGAATGATCCAGAATATTTTAAATTTCTCCTTCACTTTTGATAAGCAGCTTTCTGACTGCTGACTGATAGTGTTTTTCTCACAGCACTTTGAATATCTTCATTCTGCCTTTTGGTCTCTGTTATTTTGATGACAAGTTAAATGCTACTCTTACTGAGCATCCTTTTGTCTGTGATAAGTGACTTTTCTCTTGGTGCTTTTAAGAATATTCATCCATGGTTCATGATAGCTTGACTGTAATATATGCAAGTTTGTATGCCTTTGATTTATCCTACTTGGAGCTTTTTGAGCTTTTTGGATGTGAACATTAATGGTTTAATCAAAAGTTTTGTCAAAATATTTGGTCATTTTTTTCTTCACTTATTTTTAGTACTCTGTTCTCTCCTGTCCTTCTGGTATTTCTGTGATACATATTTTGGTATGCTTCATTGTGTCCTACATAACTCTAAACACTGTTCCTTTTCTTTCTGTTTCTCAGACTGGATAATCTGTATTTACCAATTTTCAAGTTTGTTAATTTTATCTTTTTGGAAATCTATTGCTGAATCTCTTTCATGATTTTTTTTTTAATTTTGATTTTTATATTATTCAACTCTAGTGTATTTACTCTGCTCACATATAATTTTTATCTCTTTATATTATTATATTATTCAATTGATATAAGAACATTCATGTACTTCCTTCCATTTTTTTTTTGTCATGGTGTCCTTTTTTCATACTTAGATTAATTGGAATAATTTCTAATAATCCAGTACCTGGAATTTCTCAGTGTCAATTCCTATTAATTGATTTATTTTCCCTGCATATAGGCCCTGTTTTCTTATTTTTTATGTGCATAGTTATGTTGTTTTTGTTGTTGAAAATCAGATATCTTAAATAATGTATAATGACAGTTATGGAAGTTATTTTTCCCCCTTCTGGAGTTTTATTTGCTTGTTTATTGTTCATATAATTATTTTTTGTTCTGTGGTACATCTCAGCTAATATGTTAGGTTTGTATTATGTGTGCCACAAAATTTCTCTTTGTTTGGCTTTGAGTTAGCTAATGATTGAACAGTGTCCCTAAATGACTTAAATCAATAAGTCAGTCAGCCTTTGCTGAGAGTTTCCCTGTGTATGTTGGGGCATACCTTCAATACTTTCAGTCATAGGTGAAAGATTTTTAGCTTTCTCATTTTTCCCTCCTGGAAATGCACATCACTCTTCAATGTTTATGACATTGTACAATTCCAAGAATATATTGAAGCTTTTAAAAGTTCATTTTAAAAAGATTTATTTATTTATTTATTTATTTGGCAAAATGAGAGAGAGAGAGAGAGCGAGAAAGAGATCTTCCATCCACTGGTTTGCTTCCAAGTACAATACCTGGCTGTGGGCCAGGCTGCAGTTAGGAGTAAGGAGCTCCATCTGGGTCTGCTCTGTAGGTGGCAAGAACTCAAGCACTTGGGTCATCATCTGCTGCCTCCCAGGCACATTAGCAGAAGCTGGATTTGAAACAGAGGCAGAACAAAATCCCAGGCACTCTGATATGGGATCCAGGCATTCCAAGTGGCAACTTAGTCTGCTGTGACAGCACCCACCTCACCTTGTGCATTCTGTATCCTGATTTCTCTGTTTAATATTACTGGTCAGTCTTGAGATAGCCCCAGTTGCTATTATCACCTCATGTAGTTGTGATGTTGAATAGTTGCTATTGATTTTTTAAAAAAATAAATTGTTTAATGATAAGGTTGTTCTCACACAGTTATTTCTGAGTCATGTAAAATAAAGACAGTTCTTGAGAATGTAGCTTCTCATTGAGTTGCCAGATAGGCAAAGTGGTGATAACTCTCTGGGAATGGGGCTTTCAGGGGAGTTCAAACCCTTTCTACCCTCTTCTGTGGCTATTAGACTGTGGTTTTTACATCTACCCTAGTTGTGAAGCCGTTGATTTTGAAAGCTACGTTAGAGTTATTGATTGTAAGGTAGAAATAGCAAAAGTTAAAATGCTACAACATTTTCCACTAAAATTTAGCTATTTTCTTGACTAAATGGCCTTTGTTTTCAGAGTTCTAGAAAAGTTGATTCAGTGTTTACAAGCTTCTCATTAATTTTTTGGGGTAACAGATTTTCAAAGTTCTTAGTCTGCCATTCCAGATGTGTGTTGCCTCAATATCATTTTATTTCTCTATATATTTCAGTTATAGTTATTATAAATTCTTTATTTTATTTTTATATATTATATGTATATACTGATTTTTTTCTATTGCATCTGAATCATTTTATTATGTATTTGTTGATTTTATTTATTTTTTCGATTAAAAGAATAAGTCTATTTCTCACTAGCTATTATTTTTAAAGATTTTATTTACTTGAAAGTCAGAGTTATACAGAGAGAGAAGGAGAAACAGAGAGAGAGAGAGAGAGGGAGAGAGAAAGAGGTCTTCCATCCGCTGGTTCACTCCCCAGATGGCTGCATCGGCTGGAGCTGTGCCGATCCGAAGCTAGGAGCCAGGAGCTTCTTCCGGGTCTCCCACGCAGGTGTAGAGGCCCAGGGACTTGGGCGATCTTCTACTGCTTTCCCAGGCCATAGCACAGAGCTGGATGGGAAATTTAGCAGCCAGGACTACAACTGGTGCTCATATTGGATGCCGGCACTGCAGGCGGTGGCTTAACTCGCTATGCCACAGTGCAGGCCCCTTACCAGTTATTTTCATAAGGTCACAAATGAATGCATATTCTTAGTAACGTCTCTATAGTCCATCCTATTAGAATTCTTTAGTGAGACACTATTAATGACTAGATGAAGTCTGATCTTTGTTCCTTTTCACCATTATGCCTAGCATTTATCAAAATGACTGAGAACCACGTTTTTTTGATATTACTTACAGCTGACAACATTTATATCTTATAATCTGCTGTTTGGATTAATGATTCCCATATATCGTTAATAATTATAGTGTTCTGTAATTTTGGTCAAAACAAATTTATTTACTACCACTTCATCTCATTTATGCTAAGATGATATTTTGCTAGTTTAGATGCAGGGTATCATTTGTAATTTCCACTTCAGTGGATTTATTTGGCATTGCTTACAAACTCATGTCAATCCATGAGGTCCTGGTCTACTGCATAGTGTCAGTACTTTTGTATTTCAGGAGATAAAGGGTTAGTCCAAGACTGTCTCATGGCAGAACCAGATACTCAAAGACCTATACTGTGTCTATTTCTCCAGTCATTGAAGGCACACTTTGAATATAAATACTTATCAAAAGTAAAGATACCTACATTAGCTACCTAATCAATCTAGTGAGGATTATTATTGTTAGAAAAACCAAATCCAACTTATATTTGATCAAGGATCTAAAACCAATTCTGGAGTAGGGACAGTCTAGTCAATAAATGGTGCTGGGAAAATTGTATTTCCACGTGCAGAAGCCTGAAGAAGACCCCTACCTTACACCTTACACAAAAATCCACTCAACGTGGATTAAAGACCTAAATCTACGACCCGACACCATCAAATTATTAGAGAACATTGGAGAAACCCTGCAAGATATAGGCACAGGCAATGACTTCTTGGAAAACACTCCGGAGGCAAGGCATTCAAAGCCAAAATTAACAATTGGGATTGCATCAAATTGAGAAGTTTCTGTACTGCAAAAGAAACAGGAAAGTAAAGAGGCAACTGACAGAATGGGAAAAAATATTTGCAAACTATGCAACAGATGAAGGATTAATAACAAGAATCTACAAAGAGATCAAGAAACTCCAAAACAACAAAACAAAAAAACCACTTAAGAGATGGGCCAAGGACCTCAATAGACATTTTTCAAAAGAGGAAATCCAAATGGCCAACAGGCACATGAAAAAATGTTTAGGATCACTGGCAATCAGGGAAATGCAAATCAAAACCACAATGAGGTTTCACCTCACCCCAGTTAGAATGGCTCACATCAGGAAATCTACCAACAACAGATGCTGGCGAGGATGTGGGGAAAAAGGGAAACTAACCCACTGTTGGTGGGAATGCAAACTGGTCAAGCCACTATGGAAGTCAGTCTGGAGATTCCTCAGAAACCTGAATATAACCCTGCCATACAGCCCAGCCATCCCACTCCTTGGAATTTACCCAAAGGAAATGAAATTGGCAAACAAACAAGCTATCTGCACCCTAATGTTTATTGCAGCACAATTCACAATAGCTAAGACCTGGAATCAACCCAAATGCCCATCAACAGTAGACTGGATAAAGAAATTATGGGACATGCACTCTATAGAATACTATACAGCAGTCAAAAACAATGAAATCCAGTCATTTGCAACAAAATAAAGGAATCTGGAAAACATCATGCTGAGTGAATTAAGCCAGTCCCAAAGGGACAAATATCATATGTTCTCCCTGATCAGTGACAACTAACCGAGCACCAAAAAGGAAATCTGTAGAAGTGAAACTGACACTATGAGAAACAGTGACTTGATCAGCCCTCGTCCTGACTGTTGATGAACAACTTAATACGTTATCCCTTTTAGTATTTTTTTGTCTTACTTAATACTATTGTTTGAACTGTTTAATTAACACATGATTATTGTAGGTCTTTAAATTTAACTGAAAAGTGATCCCTGTTAAATATAAAAGTGGGAATAAGAGAGGGAGGAGATGTACAGTTCGGCACATGCTCAGTCGGACTTGTCCTAAATGGTAGAGTTAGAAACGTGCCAGGGATTCCAATTCAATCCCATCAAGGTTGCATGTACCAATGCCATCTTACTAGTTAAAGTGATCAGTTTGAGTTCATAATTGATCATAATGATAGGATTAAGAGTCAAAGGGATCACATAAACAAGACTAGTGTCTGCTAATACTAACTGATAGAATTAAGAAGGAGAGAATGATCCAACATGGGAAGTGGGATACACAGCAGACTTATAGAATGGTAGATGTCCTAAACAGCACTCAGAATCCACCCTTAAGGCATTCGGATCTGGCTAAAAAGCCCATGAGAGTTTATTAGGCTTGGAAAGCCAATACACTCTGGAAACAAACAAACAAACAAAAACAAACAACCTAAATGAAAGATCTCTGTGAGTGAGATCCCAGTGGAAAGAACAGGTCATCAAAGAAGGAGGTACCTTTCTCTGAAGGGAGGAGAGAACTTCCACTTTGACTATGACCTTGTCTAAATAAGATCAGAATCGACGAACTGAAAATGCTTCTATAGCCTTGGCAACTCATGACAAGAGCCTAGGGTGATCACTGACGCCATAAACAAGAGTGTCATTTTGTTAACAACAGGAGTCACTGTGCACTTACTCCTCATGTGGGATCTCTGTCCTTAATGTGTTGTACAATGTGAATTAATGCTATAACTAGTACTCAAACAGTACTTTACACTTCGTGTTTCTGTATGGGTGCAAACTGTTGAAATCTTTACTTAATATATGCTTAATTGATCTTCTGTATATAAAGATAATTGAAAATGAATCTTGATGTGAATGGAATGGGAGAGGGAGTGGGAGATGGGAGGGTTGCGGGCGGGAGGGAAGTTATAGGGGGGGAGCCTCCGTAATCCATAAACTGTACTTTGGAAAATTATATTTGTTAAATAAAAGTTAAAAAAGAAAAGAAAATCCAAATGCAAACTCTTGCATCCACCTTCCCTATGAAAATAGTTGATCAAAATAGTACCACAGGGGCTAGCACTGTGATGCAGTAGGTTAATCCTCTGCCTACAGTGTCGGCATCCCATATGGGTACCGGTTCTAGTTCTGGCTGCTCTTCTTCCGATCCAGCTCTCTGCTATGGCCTGGGAAAGCAGTAGAAGATGGCCCAAGTCCTTGGGACCCTGCATCCATATGGGAGAAAGAAAAGAAACTCCTGGATCTTGGCTCCTGGCTTTGGATTGGCACAGCTCAGGCCAATATAGAGTCATTTGGGGAATAAAGCAGCAGATGGAAGACCTTTCTCTTTGTCTCTCCCTCTCACTGTCTGTAATGCTATCTCTCAAATAAATAAATAAATAAATAAAATCTTAAAAAGAACAGTATCACCTTGCTGAGTATATTTCAGAGATTATCATCAGATATGATTATTTCCTCTTTAACTCATTTATTTCACATATGTGGAAAATGTATGATTCATATATATATATATTATTCTTATATTACCATAAAGCTAATCAGGTACTGTATATAAATGTTGTTAGACCCTTACATAAATGAAATGTATGATGCTTTACATCATGGAACTAATGTGATCTTAACAATTGAACTGTCTGTAACCAATTGAATGACATTTGGCACACCTAAGCATATAGTTGGGTGCATTTATTAGCACTGAATTATTATCAGAATAAAGCTTCTAAATGCACAGGAAAAATACATAAAACATGTATCTTAAACTCCCAGTGTACACACTCTTGCTTCAGTGTCATATATTCCTCAACACTTGTCTGTGGCCTCATAGGGAGTCCCTTATGTTCAGTTAACAAAGAATAAAAATATATGAGCCTAATTTAAAATAGTGCTGCGGGAAAAATCAGTACCACCTGAGCATTGCCTACTGCAGAATCATGAATTTTCTCAGGATGACTTAGAAAGCCAAAAAAATGAGAAATTTTCATACTACACAGAACTTTGAGCAGTGCATTTGATAATTCACTTTTTGGAGCAAGAGAGAGATTCAAAAATCTATGTCACTTCATTGACCTTGTGTAATGGTTGCCTGCATGGCAGGGGAGTTGGAAGAAACAGATTAGAGAATTTGACAAAAAGGGTTGAAAAAGAGGTATAAGATGTGATTATCCATCTGGTTATTGTCCAAACTCTGTACTGCTTAAGGTAGTTGAAGTATTAACACCACCACCCCCCCCCCCCCCCGCCGCCAGCATATGACCTTATTTGGAGATAGAGTTTTTATGGATGTAGTCCTGATGAGGTAAGATCATTAGGAGAGGGTGCATAATCCAATATGAGTGGAGTCATTATAATAAGAAATCTGGACACGAGTGAAACAATGTGAAGAGACATGGAGAGAAGCCAAAGAGAAAGGTCTGGATCAGCTCCTTGCCTCACAGCCCTCAGAAGCAACCAATTCGAATGATGGGTTGATTTTGTATTTCTTTTCTCCTTAACTGTTTAACAGTTCTGTTGATACACCATTCAGTCTGTGAGACCTTGTTACAGAAGCCCTAGCAAACTGAAGTAAACTCTGGTGCTGGGAAGTATTTTGTTGATGTGACAAAGATTCATACCTAAAAATAAAGATGTGGCATTGATTGGATAATTGGTAGAATGGTATCAAAATACCAGTTAAAATAGACTGCATATTGAAATCATACTGTTTTCAATTTGAGAATGATTCTTTCATATTTAAAATATATATTTTCTACTAAAATGACAATCCACTTTATTTAAAATTTCCTTTGTTTGACACATTAAAGAATATAACTCCTAAAATTTTTCTTCCATCTTTTCTGTTAACTGAACAATTATGAATGTGTGCATGTAGGCAGTTGCCTTTTGTACTGCTTACAGTAATATTTTGTATTGGTGTTGTAAGCGTGTGTGTTTGAGTATGTTTATGTTATAATCTAAATTTCCTCAATCATCAGCATAATTTTTTTTATTTTTGACAGGCAGAGTGGACAGTGAGAGAGAGACAGAGAGAAAGGTCTTCCTTTGCTGTTGGTTCACCCTCCAATGGCCGCTGCGGCTGGCACACTGTGGCCGGCGCATCGCGCTGATCCGAAGGCAGGAGCCAGGTGCTTCTCCTGGTCTCCCATGGGGTGCAGGGCCCAAGCACTTGGGCCATCCTCCACTGCACTCCCTGGCCACAGCAGCGAGCTGGCCTGGAAGAGGGGCAACCGGGACAGAATCTGGCACCCCGACCGGGACTAGAACCCGGTGTGCCGGCGCCGAAAGGCGGAGGATTAGCCTATTGAGCCATGGTGCCACCCAGCATATTTTTTATTTTTATGATTTCTTTCATCTTCGGTTTCAAGGAAGATTTTCCTATTATGTATTTGGAAAAGTTTTATATTTACTAATGTATTCTAGTTAGCATTAAGAAATCATTCTATAAGTTTTTGAAATTATAGAACAGCAATTCTGTGTTTAGGAAATTTCCTTTGGCATGTGTTAATGTTATTAAAGATACCTAAGAACTAATTTCATTTCTTTCATCCTTAAATGTAAGATTCTTCAGCACAGGGGGAAAAATCTCAGGGATAATAAGGAAATAAAAATCATACAGCTTCTAAGAGAGGGCAAGTCATGGTTTAAATTAATATTGTATACACTACTGATTACACAGACAGGATTTTATAGTTTGGGAGAGTAGAATTAAAGGATAGATTTTGAAGTTGTCTGGACAAAATCATAATTGGACTTTTCAGTACATTTGTCAACCTATATATTTTGTCAAATTTCTTTCTTTCCTTCCTTCCTTCTTCCTTCCTTCCTTCTTCCTTCCTCCTTCCTTCCTTCCTCTTTCTTTCTTTCTTTCTTTCTTTCTTTCTTTCTTTCTTTCTTTCTTTCTTTCTTTCTTTCTTTCAAAGATTTATTTTATTTACTTGAAAGACAGTGAGGCAGAGAGAGAGGGAGAGAGGCCTTCCATCCGCTGGTTCACTCGCCAGATGGTCACTATGGCCGGAGCTACGCCGATCCGAAGTCAGAGCCAGGAGCTTCTTCTGGGTCTCCCAACTGGGTGCAGAGTTCCAAGTAATTGGGCCATCTTCCACTGCTTTCCCAGGCCACAGCAGAGAGCTGGATTGGAAGAGGAGCAGCCTGGACTAGAACTGGCGTCCATATGGGATGCTGGCGCCGCAGGCCAGGACTTTAACCTGCTGCACCACAGCACCGGCCACCCAAATTATGTCTTTCTAAAACTGCTTGTATGACAAAGAAATTATTTTCTGAAAATGATACTTACTACATTAAATATTCTTTAGGTATGTTACCATTTAATAGCCATATTTCTACCTGAGGTTTGTCATTCAGTACTGTCTTAACTCCTCTAATCTATAACTAATAAGTATGTAAAAAAGATTAAAATATGTTACCATTATAGAACCTAGGTTATCCAAGTCATGACTATATCTGGACAAGCTTAAATTTCCAGCTACATTAGTATTTTAACCAACACTGTTTGAAAATTTTCTCCAAAATTATCCAGACCAAAATGAAAAACAGTTTTGAGAAATACAGAGCTTGATTAATTTATCCAGTAAATTACCAGATATCCATTGATAATGCAGTTTATGTGTAATACTTTGCTTTGTATTGCTATAATATATGAAAGGAAAATGTATTATTAGAAATAGAAACATCTGGCTGGCGCCGCGGCTCACTAGGCTAATCCTCCGCCTAGCGGCGCCGGCACACCGGGTTCTAGTCCCGGTTGGGGCGCCGGATTCTGTCCCGGTTGCCCCTCTTCCAGGCCAGCTCTCTGCTGTGGCCAGGGAGTGCAGTGGAGGATGGCCCAGGTGCTTGGGCCCTGCACCCCATGGGAGACCAGGAGGAAGCACCTGGCTCCTGGCTCCTGCCATCGGATCAGCGCGGTGCGCCGGCTGCAGCGGCGGCCATTGGAGGGTGAACCAACGGCAAAGAAAGACCTTTCTCTCTCTGTCTCTCTCTCTCACTGTCCACTCTGCCTGTCAAAAAAAAAAAAAAAAAAAAAAAAAAAAAAAAAAAAAAAAGAAATAGAAACATCTATACAATTCACACAAAATATTTAACTTTCAGTTGAATTCACCTCAATCAATTTCAGTCATCCCCATTATCATAGCCATTCAAATTCTAACTGTCCTAGGACCCCTCTGGTGACTTCAGCAGGTTTTGTCTATACAAGTATTCATAGTGACTATTTTTTTTTATTATTATTCCTTCACTTCCTGAAAGATATGTTAAAGTCTGCTATAGTTTTTAGTCTGTCTGTGTATTGCTTATATATTTTTATATGCACATGCAGTGGAAGGCTCTAGGAAAGTGTATTTGATATTAGATTCTAAGATACCAAATTAAGAAGAGTGGACCAAATATTGACAAAATTACATTTTATTATATAGCAACCCATTTCTGTAACATGAGAGTTAACATGCTAGCAGTGACCCCCGGATACAGTGCATGCTAGAAGAATAGCTTTTGGGGAGCATGGAGAAAATGATGACTCATATTTAATGAAATAGAAATTTCAGAACTACTATAATAGTCTAAAAATATTTAAGGAGTCATAAAAGTGGGCATGGGTGTCTATATGGTATATCCATAGCTTGTAGATTTGGGAAATTCTCCTGCCAATTACGTTCCTTACTCAGATGTGAAGTATAGTCTGGTATAGTCACAGGATTAAGAATCTCAGCAGTGGTCATTATCTGTAGGATTGGGATGACAGCGTGAGAAACTGCTGTGGAACTGAGATCACTGATAGCAATGGGGATGATATGATTTTAAAATAATACAAATCATTTGGCGGAGGTAATCATTGGACGCAAAGGGCCCTATTTTCATGAAGGCAAGGTCAGTGTGGCAACCAAGGGAAATGCACCACAGAATGCTACATTATATGATTATTAGAGAACAGAATTTTGAGGACAGGATACAAATATATGAGCACCACACACGGAAATAGGGTTTTACTAGCTACCAGGACATTACATAGCTTAATCAAGTTGACATGTGTAATTAACCTTTTGCCCAGTTTCCAGACTTGTGCTAGTTGTCAATATCTGGTACTTGTTGACTGCAAGAGAGGTTGTTGCCTTGAAGAAGATTTGTATAACACCATGATAATTTTTTGAAAAGATCATTCATTTGTAAGTCATATTTAGAGAGAGGGAGAGACAGCGAGATTATCTTCCACCCATGGTTCACTTCCCAGATGGATGCAACAGCTAGCGCTGGGCCAGGTTGAAACCAGGAGCCTGGAGCTTCATCTGGGTCTCTCATGTGGGTGGCAGCGGCACAAGGACTTGGGACATCCTCCACTGCTTTTCTTAGGCCATTAGCATGGAGCTGCATTGGAAGTGGAGCAGCCAGGAAACAGACTGGCACCTATATGGGATGCTGGCATCACAGATTGCGGCTTTACTTGCCACAACACAGTGCTGGCACGAAACACCATGATAATTTAAAATGATGATAAATTTAATTGTAAAATTTAAGGGCTATTGACCATTTACTGAGTTAACTAGAGATTGTTAAATAGTTTGTCATAGTTAACATTGATTCTCATACATCTGAAGCCTCATCATGGTCCACTTGTTAGTGTGGTACATTTGGAGACTGTGTAAATGGAATTCTGGGCCAGTTCAAGTGTACAGAATCTTTACTGGATCTGTGGAACAATCCAGTATTTGTTTCCCCAGTTTCTAAATATATAATTACAATAGATACACAAGGTAGTTAGAAAAATCCCTAAATTGGGTTCCTGGAATATGAGTAAAGCTATTATATTAGAAGAGATTATGTGAAGCCTCTAAAACAACTTTCAGCCAGCCAAAGTGGTAAATGAGTTGAAATTTTGTGGACACAGTGGGTTAGTGCAAATTCAAACAAGAATTTGTCCAATTGCAGTTACTGTGTCAAATATATGTTGGCTAGAACAGATCATTATGACTTCAGGTACATTTAGTTTTTAATCTAGCAAAAAAACCCAGCAACAACATATTTTCCATGCCCTAAGGGGATCAAAAGTGGAAGGATCACATTCACACAGAATGAATAATGATATATAATTACACTCTTTTCTCAGAGTATTTTATTGTTTTTCATGTTTGTTGGATCCTGATGATGGCAAGATGCATATCAATGATCTTGTAGATGAGCAGACGTAGAATTCTTTGTTACTTAAAGGTCCAAATGAGTGAAGGTTTTTAAGCAGGGCCACATAGTGTGTCATGCCCAGGGAGAGTAACAACAAGCCAGAACTGTAAAGGATGGATTATAAATGGTAATGAGGGTGAAGTTAGCTAGGTTTTGTGGGACTTTTATGGTTCAGGTCTTTGGAATGATTCTGTGGGCCCAGATGCAGAGCCCATGACAAAAATGTTTGACATCAGGGGTGTGTGTGTGTTACAACCTAGGAGTGTTATAGCCCAATAAGGATGATAGTTGGGGTATAAGTTTATCAAACTATATCAGACTGTTCATAAAGGGGACTTGAGAGTTCTTAACCATGATCTCAAAATAGTGTTAAGGACGATTATATTGCATATGGCATTTTAATGCTTTGGGTCTCAGCAAATATAGTCTAAATGTATCCCTATTATCTGAACATTCTGTAGAATATCGTATTTGTGCACTGTATTGATAATTCCCCATTAGTCAGATTGAATGACCACATTTGGCAAGTACTTTGTAGACCTTGTAATGCTTATGTGCTGAAAAGGATGAAAGAAACTCAGAAAATTTAGAGGAGGACTGCCATCAGTGAAGTTTTCAGTGGTCTAGTGGTTATCAGCAAATTGGAACATCCTTCCAAAGTAAATGACAATTAAATCCATCATGTGCCAATAAAAAAGGAATTACAACACCTGGCATGTTTCTTTCCTTTTTAGAGGAAGATTATTCTACAGGGCTATTGCCCTCAGACACACAGAAACTACTACCAACGGGAGTAGGAAAGCTGCTGCCACTGAAGGTTAGAGGCCACTCGCACCATGAGTGGGTAGACTGAATCCACTTGGATGGAAAAAGAACTTCTTTTGGAGGTGGGAGAGATTGTTTCCATTAAGTGTCAGGAGATCTGTTCCATTGAAAAAGAAGACTAATCATAATTTAGATACAAAGTGTTCTTAGCTTCATCAATGTCATCTGACACATCCCCTTTTTATTGTATAGGATTGCATTTTCCCCCAGTTACTTCCCCCGTTTTAACATTGGGCACCCTATCAGGCTGTAAGTTCAACTAGCATTTGTAATTGAGCCCGTCATAGGATGTGATTCTATATTTGATTTTCACAGTCAGCTTTGGGGCCACAGGAGACAAAGGCTTCCTTCACTGCACACATAGAAAGACTTAGGTCCTTTTTGTGGTACTTGAGCTGGAATTTGAATCCCTCAGCTAGTTCATTCTTTTCCTTCATCAGTTCGTCCTGCGAGGATTGGAGTAACAAGTCAACTTCATTACATTTCCAAACATATTTGACAGTGTCATATATACAGTCAGTGATCTTGCTTTTTTATAAGTGACTGAAGAGGAGTATTCAATGCAGATCTTTTGCATATCTTTTTTGGATAGATCTTTCCATGAATTATCATTGCTGTCTTTACAACTATGCACTGTCTCTGAACTGGCACTGATACCCAGAGACCCAAAGTGTCCCTTGGGGCCACTGATCAGAGTATGGGCTTATGAAGGTCAGGTTATCAATGGGATTTTATCTCAAGTCCTTCTCAAAATGGGTTCCTGAAACCAACCTGTGTTTATGTCTTCAGCTCTGGAATGCATTCTTAGCAATAGATATACTCAGTAGCAGTCTGAAATTCTGTATTGGTTCCCTGACCTATCGTGTAAGGCTACTATGGGAAGAAATGCCAAGTGGCACAGCCTCCACCTAAAAAAATAGTAAACTAAAGCAGTAATACATTCCTGGGGAGATTTAAGAGATTAATGCTGATGTCATCCTGCTTATTAATAATTTTCAATATTAGTAATCCTGTGGGTTCTTGACACTTAAGGAAGAATTCTGAATACTGGCTCAAATAGATCAGACAACATGGTAAGTTTTTAAGCATTTTTTTCAGTGAGAGAAATGCACAGGAAATTGAGGGCTTTATTTAGGGAAGAAAGAGAGACCTAGAAGCTAAGTTGGGTGCATTCCAGGCAGAGAGCAGGCCAGGAGTGAGCCACATGGAGCAAGCATGCAGGCAGGAAAGCAGAGGCAGGGCAGAGGCCATAAGGCCTCTGGCCTGGAGGCTCGGTGCAACAAGGGCACAACAAGGGTGGGCAACCAAAGAAAAGGAGGGCCCACCATGCTCTAAGCCTTTTATCTACTCCTAAAGGGGAGTGGTTACGTAGTCTGATTGGCAGGTGGGCATCCAGGTGAGATGAGGTAGGGGCATGAGATCACACAGGGGACATTGTCTCCAGCTTAGAAATCTAATCAATTTGATGCTATCTGCCTTTATCAGTGCCACTACTAAGGAATTCATTTCACAGCAAAATAAGTTCACCAATTGGTCTATGGTCATAGAATTCACTGCCTTAACGTGTTCTTCATAATTCTATAGTTGTTGATTTGATAGGATTGTGGAAAAGACTTTTGAAAACAGAATTATAGCATTAGCTAAGTGGCAATTCTTTGCAGAACTGGGATAAGATTCTCTAGAAGGTTGTATGATATGAATCTGTCCAGTACATAGTGCCGTTTTTCTCATAGCCATGATTCATAGGTTCAGGAGTTGAGGAGTAGAAATGGGAGTGGCACCACTCACCATTATGGCTAGTGATACAGTAGCAAAATTTTCCCTCAAGTTCCTCTGACTTTATGCTTTCCTGGCTTAAAGGTCTTAGTTTCAAAGAGAGGGATGGTTCTACCCAAGGCACAACAATCAATCTATTGAACTGGAAATTAAAATAAAGGGAATTACAGTGATGACTGTGTGATTGATCTTGACTACTGATAAGAAATTAGACTACTACAACAAATTTCTATGGATTTAAGAAAAAATATGAACGAAATACAGGAGATCACTGAGTGCATATCCCTTAGTATTATCATGCCCTGTGAATTAAGCCAATAGGAAATGGCAACAAACCAATTTAAGTAGGAATATAAATGGACTAAACTCTATAGGAATAAAAGTTTTGATCACGCCATTACATAAAGAACCAAAAGTAGCTAAGGTGCTTGCTTAAGGGAAAGAGAATAAATAGAGTGGGTAATAGAAAAAGATAGTTATAAATACCAGCTATTGACCATGCGACCGCCTACAGAAATGCAAACTCTAAGGGGATTCAACTTTAAAACGTTTTTTTTTTTTTTTTTCCTTCTTGAGGTGTATTCTCTCCTTCTCACTCTTGCTTTCTTCATCTCTTGAGTCATCTTGCTTCAGCAATGGTAATGTGTTCCAACACGTGTTCTAGGTCATTGATGTTCCTCTCAACCAAGTCTAGGCTATTCTTAAAACCATTCATTAATTAATTTATATTTCATCAATTAAAGAATTCCTTATTGACTCTTTTTTCAATGTTGCAACGTCAGATTTTAGGGTTTCTAATTCCTTGTGGGAATTTTGAAATGTAACTGGTTTTTCCTCTACAAACTTAGTAATCATGATTATTTTTATTCTTTTCTGTTTGTTCTATTATCTGGAGACTATAGAGACCTGTTCCTGTTGTTTGTATTTGATGTTTACTTTCATTTATGTTATCCTAACTATTCATGTACTAATTTATCTGATCATGTGTTAACTATTATACTTTTAAAAGAATTAATGTAAGTCCAGGATGATGCCCATTTTCTTCAGAACGAATTTTATTCACTTGAGCGAGGCAACTCTTCACTATATGATAGAGGATCAATTTTGCCCTCAAATCTCGCATCCTCATAAGTATCTGTAAGCCACATGAGCAGTGCTCAACTGCACATTGTTCTGAACCCAAGCAAAATGCTGTGTGATCTGCACAAACAACGGGAAGATAGTCTTATAAGGAACTGCCACAAGGGTGCTTCTCCCTTATTTTGAAGGAAGCGTCCAAGAAGCACATTTTCTTCTGCTTCTCAGATTCCAATGAAGTATGCGTTTTCCCATCCAACTCCCCATGTCGGGATACAACTCTAGCTTAGGAGCAGAGTATCAAACCCTTCCTCAGCAACAGGCACTCCACTGTTTTGTTGCCTATTATCTCGCCCCTTTGTTTCTGTGTCCTCCTGTAAGATAAGGGAATGACTATCCTGCAGATAGTACTTTTATTATCTGTAAAAGTAATAACTGTGTGAATGTGTTTGAGCTGATTGTCTTTTAACTGCTCAAATTTCTCAGCCTATTTAATGTAGGCATCTAGGATAATCTTAATCCAATAGTGTTTGAGTTTAACTGGGTTTTCCAGATGAGACTCTTTTTACTTCTGATTTATCTCAACTCCCAACCATAAGCATGAGGTATACACTTTCCATTACTGAATTTCAATTTACTTTACTTTTTAAGATTTCATCTTATTTCCCCCTTTTATTCTGCTTTCTCTTGGTTTTATCAGGTTTTCTTATCCTTTTAGACATATCCGCTTGTGATATAGTCACGTTTTTGCATTCTATAACTCTAATAATTGTAATTATAGCATTCATACTTGACATAATAAAATAGTATTATTTAATATCACTTCCAGTCTCTAAAAAACTAATGACATTATAAGTCTTTAAAGTTTATCACACTTTTCTGTTTTACATGTCTGTTTACTACTTTTTTAAAAAAGATTTATTTATTTATTTGCAAGTCGGAGTTACACAGAGAGAGGAGAGGCAGAGAGAGAAAGAGAGAGGTGTTCCATCCGATGGTTCACTCCCCAGTTGGCCGCAACGGCCAGAGCTGCGCCGATCCGAAGCCAGGAGCCGGGAGCTTCTTCCAGGTCTCCCACGTGGGTGCAGGGGCCCAAGGACTTGGGCCATCCTCTACTGCTTTCCCAGGCCATAGCAGAGAGCTGGATCAGAAGAGGAGCAGCTGGGACTCGAACCGGCGCCCTTATGGGATGCTGGCGCTTCAGGCTAGGGCGTTAACCCACTGTGCCACAGCACCAGCCCCTGTTTAGTACTTTTAAGGTCACCTTATTATAAAACCTTCCACTTAGTCATTTTTACTAGGATTACTTTATGAAGGCTTGTTTATATTGGCATATAATTTATTTATTCACTGTTATATCTTTCATCTCATTACTTTGCTTTTAGTTCAATTTTCTTCTGCCTGAAGTAGTACTTTGGCAGTTTTGTAACAATATCTTAGTGGTATATTGTCTTCATTTATCTGATAATATATTTTTCCATCAATATTGTGGAATACTAGTATAATTAGTTCAGAAATTCTGATTAATTTTGGATACTTAGAGCAAAAAAAAAAAATCCTGTAATGGATTATATAAAAAAATCATTTCTTTTTCTTGATATGTTCTGCAGGCAGAATATAGAAGCAGCACAGTGACACCAGAGAACAGATTCTTTTGTTTTTCCATTCAGCACTGTCCTACAGACTGTTTTCTACATCCAAGAAAACCTGATGCTTCATGATGGTTGCTTAGGATATAGTTGTAACATACATGCATTGTCTTCAGCAGAAAGAAGGAAAAAGAAGAGGGTAATATCTTCCAGTTGTGTGGTTCAATCTAAGCATTCCCTCCCAGAAGTTCCATAAAACTGCTCTGTGTATGTTAGCAGAGATGGCTGGGATTAGAGTTCCTGTTGTACCATAAGAAAAAGAATTTCAGATGTGAAGACAGAGTAGTGTTAAGAAGACAATAAGATTTAATGAGGTAGGGCATCTGTCAGAACAGTTAGGCACCTCTTCAGGTGAATCCGAGTGTGACCAGTCTACCTGCAGACTGGGGTTTATAAGGGTGTAGGATCCACTTTTTCCTGCCTTTTCTCCTCCCCTGTATACTTTTCGCCTGGGCAAAAGGTTTTCTGGGTGAGAAATAAGTGAAATTACTCCCAAAATTTTTTTTAAGGGAAAGAGTTTATTGGGTAAACCCTACAGTCTGGAAGGAAGGGGCAAAGAAGGAAAAGAGGGAGGAGAGCTTAAGAGAGATCAAGAGAGAGACAGAGAGGCAGAGAGATCAGGAGATGGAGAGAAAGAGAGAGAGAGAGCCACGTGTTCAGGAGCAGGTCCTTTTAAAACTTTGCCAGGGGGCGGGCAGGGAAGTAGGAGCAGCAATTCCCATTAGGATGGGGATGGGGCTAACAGCAGTGGTCGGGCCATGTGGCCACCTGGCTTCCAGCAATGGCGGTAGGGCTATAGCCTAGGCAGGGTATAGATCGCGCCATAGATAAAACTGTGCCATTTTACTAACATTCCCCCATTTTGTTTTTTATAAAACAGGAGTTGTATGGGATTACATTAGTCCTAAAAGTGCACGAGGGGTGTAGGGACGATGATCTGTCTTTAGAGCTACTTCCTGCTGACACGGGGTGATGAGGTACTCTTCGCTGGCATGGGGCGATGTCTCAAGCTGCTGTCTCCTGGGTGGGGAGCCAAGTATATCCCTGGTAGCAGCATTTGGCCTTGGTTCGTTCCATTATCAACTCCTGTAAACACTTAAGCAGACACTGTAGTATAAAAGACAGGGTGAGAATAGCAACCAATGATCTTAAGAGTGACATTAACCAGGTAATGATAGGATTTCATAGAGGAGAGGAAATGGGGGGGGGGGTGTCTCTGGACCCTTGTGAAGACTGTTTGATGAATGTGGTTTAAAGCTGATCCCGACCAAGACCGGGAGAGAGGCCACTCAACTTTTGCAGGTAGAGGAGTTTGTAGAGAAATTCTGAACAATCATACAACATTAAGTGGAGGAGAGGACCATCAGTACACACAGGTCAGGAGTAGAGCCATTTATGTTAGAGTAGAGGCTATGATTACAAAGGAATGAGGCCCCAAGTAGGCTAGACAGGGTCTAAAATAAAGGATAGTCATTATTAGAGGACCTAAGAAAGGTGCTGTCTAAACCATGGATGGTTTCCGATTGAGAGGCAAATAGAAACTGACAAAAAGGGGCTTGACAATAATCTGGTAGGCTCCAAGACCTTGCAAATTATTAGGCCCAGACCCGTCTTTTTTTTTTTCATGTGGGGTACATCCTAAGGGAGGTGTGAACCTCTTGGGGAAGGCACCCTGTTGACTTCCATTACCTAGCTGGCCTGGGAGGAGAGCTGGCCAGGTAAAGGCAGGTGGCATCTTTAACAGGAAATCTACAGTTCTGCCTACAATGTCACTGACCCTACTTGGCCGTCCCCTCTGCAGCAGTGGTCACCTTGGAAGCTGGGCCGAGTGAAGGGCTTTTCAGCTTGGAGCCAGCAAGGTCTGTGGCTCTGACCTGGACGTCCTTCGACTCCAGGGCAGCTCCATTTCCAGTGACCCAACTCTTGGCTGGTGAGCTGCCAGGGCTCTTCATAAGCTGACTTCTGCTTAACAAGGCATGCTTATGAGGCCACTACAATGCTTTCTGCAGGTGCTTTGTTTCTTAGGCCCTTTTCACACACATAGGTTAATTTGTATCTAACCTACCTACCTAACCCTTAGATTTCATTAGTCACCAGTTATACTTATACTTTACTTCGTAGAAGCTTATGAAATCCACCAGTTCACTGGATCCGTTGTCACCACAGAGAAAAACAAGACTTAGTAACTTTTTAAAGAAGTGTATGAATGACACTGTGTAGGTACTAACTTATTTTCAAATAAATGGGTAAATAGCTTTATTTGGAACTTCAATTATATATATATATATGTATGTGTGTGTGTGCATATTATATATATACATATATATATAATACATGCAAAATATTATGCCCTTGCTTCCTGGCCGTTTTAGATAATATGAAGTCTATTGTCAATTTAATTACATACTTAATAGGTAATCTATCTTTTTTGTGTTTCTTTTTTTAAAAAAAGATTTATTCATTTGAAAGATAAGAGTTACAGAGAGAGTGAGAGAGAGGTTGTTCATCTGCTTGTTTTCTCCCCAGATGGCCGCAACGGCTGGAGCTGCACCCATCCAAAGCCAGGAGCCAGGAGCTTCTTGCAGGTCTCCCATGCGGGTACAGGGCCCCAAGGACTTGGGCCATCTTCTACTGCGTTTCCAGGCCATAGCAGAGAGATGGATCGGAAGTGGAGCAGCCTGGACTTGAACTGGAGCCCATATGGGATGCGACGTTGCAGGCCAGGGTGTTAACCCTCTGCGCCACAGCGCCAGCCCCTCTCTGGTTATTTTTACAAATCACTATATTTAACAATGCTCTGAAATTTCACTATAAAATATCTAGGTGTAGATTTTCTGCTATTTATCTTGTTTAGATTTTATTGTGCTTCTGAGTCTTACAATTGGTGTATTTCATCAGTTCTGGGATTTTTTTGCCATAATCTTTTGCAGTATTTCCTCTTATCACTGAAGTACTATTATATATGCTGGATTTTTCATTCTTTCACTCTATCTCTTGATCTTTCATGTTTTCCATCTCTATCTCTTTGCGATGCCTTGTGAGTAAATTCTATTAATTCATATTTCAATTTACAGGCTCCTATTTTGCTGTATATGAAGTAATATTTATACTATCATTTGAGGTTTTAATTCCAGTCATTTATTTTTAATTTCAGGAACTCAAATTGTTTCATTAAAAACATTCTAAACTCGATTGCATTTTTTCCTTTTCAAGATGATTTGTTCTAGATTATTTAAGTGTTTTAGACATTATGTTTTTTCCATGCAAAGTTGTTCTATTATAATACATTGCTATATAGGCTGATTTTTAGAATGGATTCTTTTCTCATCTTTGCTGTAAATTTTGGATTTTAAACATGCTTCATGAATACTTACCTGCAGGAGCCCTGTTCTGACATCAAGAGAGAATTTTTATTATTCCTGGCAAGTACCTCAATTTTTCATCAGCTCTTCTTGACAATCTGAGATCAACCTGGCATTATTACCTTGGGATTTCCTCAACCAGGTAGGAATTACAATTTGAAATGAAAGCTTTTATACTTGTGTAACTTTATGTAAAATTTTTCATTGGAGAATTTTACCACAACAGGAACACAGGCCATGGTAAGCAAGTTTCTGTGTGTGTGTGTGGAGAGACATCTGGCACACTATTTTACTGTGGACAAATTATAGTTCAAAGGGGTGTCACTACTCCGTCTGTATCATATACCACTCTCAAAACTGATATTCTCTACTGTAAGGGCATTAAAACAAAGGGATCTAGTTTATGAGACTGCAAACCTGCCCATGGATGCTGAAGTGTCAGTTCAAATGATAAAGGCCATAATTTAAAATTCCTTCATTTTGAACCTTGTTTTCATGTAAGTTTCTTTCTGTTCACTAACCTACAAATTGATCTGACATTTACTTCCTTTTAACCTGGTACCTGAGAATGTTTCTTTATTATTTTGGTATTTATTTACATATTTTACCCTTTGGTTTATGTTCCTGGAGTTTCTGTGTTTAGAAACAGGAGGGATAATTTTCTCAATATTTTTTAGAAAATCATAATTATATTTTGATTTACTAATTTTTTAAAGAGAAAAGTATATTTAGTGTTTTTTTTTCACTTGGTGCTACAGAAAAGGTACCTAATCTAAATCAAAGTTTTATTTGCATATTGCATCAGTGATTATATTGCAGATACCTGTATCTAGAAAGAAATAAAAATATGTGTTATACATTAATCAAGTGGCTAAAAGGGATTGTCAAGGCCAAAAAATCTTGACAATGAAATATAATCAAATATAATCAGAGATGTAAGTAAAGCCAGTTTTGGTCATAATTCTTATATTTACAATTTATAATTATAATTCCTTACATTTTTAAGGAATCTTCATAAGGTATAAATTCCACATTATCCTATGATATAGGAATACAGGCATCTTTAAATTATCACTTATACTCTTTAAGTACAATTCCCTTTTCAAGCCCTAACTTTCCTCATGGCTTCTTTAGTGTAGCTTAGAAATTCTATGAGTAGTACAAATAAAATCATTTTAATCCCCTTTGAGACAGGGAAGTGGATGGAGCAGTTGAGCCACTGGGGTAGTTGTTATTATCTCAAAACCTACCGGGTATCCGTTTAATTCTTGCTCTAAAATAAATAGTCCCTGCCTGGACCAGATTCATACCAGTTTAGGAAGCCAAGACTTACCTAGCTAGACTTACAGCTCATTATATGTTCATTATAATACATTGGTATGCTAAATGGAACACCTGCCAGCCACCATGACAGGCAGTGCCAGACCATATAAGGAGCAAAAAGCAGTAGTAGCTAGATTCTGGGAAATCTCCACCTACTTCCCAGAAAAACCACAAACATTCTTTCCCTTTATTGGAATATGCTTCTCCTTTCATTAAAATATGTATGTGATGTTAAACACAGTTCAGAGACGGGGCCACTCCCTTCCAAGTGGGCCTGCACTCTGACTGTGGAGTGTGTACTTTTGTTTTCTGAAGAAAACACTTGCTACTTGTTCTTCAGTTCACTCCTGAATTCTTTCTTTGATTGAAGTTAAGCAACTGAGTACCAGACAGTCCTTGCTGTCCAATACCACCTTTATCTATGATCAATGTAATTATAACCGAATGCTTTAATATCCCACAGTATTCAAACACAAAACTCTAATGATAGTATTATAGTTCCATGGCTGTTTGCAATGTATTGGTGAGTGATTTCATGAAAGTTAGATTTTTATTTTGCAGAAGTGAATTCTTTTTTGAGATCACTTTCAAAGAAATAAGAACTTCTTAAGAGCTAGTAAAAAGTAGAAAACATGACTTCTTGATTTTTGTGTCTTTAAAAGAATTGCTAACTCAGTAGGCTAATCCTCCGCCTTGCGGCGCCGGCACACCGGGTTCTAGTCCCAGTCGGGGCACCAGATTCTGTCCCGGTTGCTCCTCTTCCAGACCAGCTCTCTGCTGTGGCCCGGGAGTGCAGTGGAGGATGGCCCGAGTGCTTGGGCCCTGCACCCCATGGGAGACCAGGAGAAGCACCTGGCTCCTGGCTTCGGATCAGTGCGGTGCGCCAGCCGCAGCGCATGGGCCGCAGCGGCCATTTGGGGGGTGAACCAATGGAAAAGGAAGACCTTTCTCTCTGTCTCTCTCTCTCACTCACTGTCTACTCTGCCTGTCAAAAAAGAAAAAAAAAAAGAATTGCTAACTGAAAAGAAATTATGATTCTAATTCAGAAAAATTCAGAAAAAAATTATCATTGTAAATTATATGAGAGTATCCAAATCTTCATGGAAAGAAATGAATGAGGAGAGAATGAATGTTTTCTGCATATTATTCATTTCCCTTACTGTTTCTTGTACAATAGACTAGCATCTAACTTGCCTTACCACTTTAGTATGATTATCTTCATTGTTGCCAATACTCTTGAAACTGTGAACAATAAATGACTTCTCCACCCATGCTTAACTGCAAGCTTTTCTGAGCTGCCTTATATACTAAGAACTCATAATAGTCATTTGCCAGCCTATTAAATTTATATCTTATAGTAGTTACCTTTGCTAAAAATCTGATAAGCTGTCTTCATAGAGTCCCTGATAAAATTGCCGGAATCGGCTATAGCCAAAATTGTAACTGGAGCCTGCACAGGTAATTCAGACTCATGTGAGTGTTACTTTATTATTTGTTATGAAGTTAAATCACATGCTTCAGATGACATTTCAGCAGCCATCTTTGGATGAGTGTAAAGACATGATTTATTAATGTGCATGCTGAAGGGACTTACTCCACTCTTTTCTTCTGCACTTATCATGTTTTTTTGTCTTTTTGTTGTTGTTGTTGTTGTTGTTTGTTTGTTTTTTGACAGGCAGAGTGGACAGTGAGAGAGAGAGACAGAGAGAAAGGTCTTCCTTTGCCGTTGGTTCACCCTCCAATGGCCGCCAAGGCCGGCACGCTGCGGCCGGCCCACCGCACTGATCCAATGGCAGGAGCCAGGTGCTTCTCCTGGTCTCCCATGGGGTGCAGGGCCCAAGGACTTGGGCCATCCTCCACTGCACTCCCTGGCCACAGCAGAGAGCTGGCCTGGAAGAGGGGCAACCGGGACAGAATCCGGTGCCCCGACCGGAACTAGAACCCGGTGTGCTGGCACCACAAGGTGGAGGATTAGCCTAGTGAGCCACGGCGCCGGCCACTTATCATGTTTTGTCACTTAGTTTCATCCACTTAATGCGCCATTTGTACTAATGCCATACATTTCCAAACCCCTTTCTGAATGGCAAAGTGGATTTGGATTTTTTTATTATTATTTTTCCCCCTGTCTCCTTAAATGTCTGTAATAATAAACCTCTTTCTCAGAAGATGCATGGGTGTTTAAATGATAACAGTGTGCATGTGTGTGGGCAGGCCTGTTGCTCAGTAACACTGGTTCATGTTTACATTTTAGGCCAAAATAAATAATAGAAAAACTTAGAATCCTCATCTTGTTAAAATTAATTAATTAATTAATTTATTTATTTGAGAAAAGGGGACTAAGAGAGAGGGAGAGCTTTTTCCCATCTTGTTGGTCTACTCCTCAAGTGCCCACAAAGGCTGGAGCTGGGTCAAGCTGAAGCTGGGAGCGGGAACTCATTTCAGGTCTCCCACACAGGTGGCAAGAACCTGATTACTCGAGACATCACCGCTTCACTCCAGGTTCTGCATTATCATGAAGCTTGAGTCAGGAAGGGATCTGGATATCGAACCCAGACATCCTGATGTGGGACAGGGTAGCCACTAGACCAAATGTTTGCATTATCATTATCTTTTAATTGACAATTTCAGTGTGTTTTATGAGCATGATTTAAACATAATCTTTTAATACGTAAATATACAATAGCCAAAGTAAATTAAACAGAACTTTTTTTTACTTTTTAAAAGTTTATATAAAAGGGAACAAATTTCATGTATTTCATATATACAGCTTTAAGAGCATAATACTTCCCAGCTTCCCTCCTCCTTTTCTTATTTTTCTTTCAATATTTATAATGAAATACTTTCAATTTTCTTTATAATCACAAGCTTGACACTCCACTAAATACAGAATTCAACAAGTAGTAAGTAGAAAAATAGTATGTACAAAAGCTATAAACAATAATCAAATTTCAAAGTGTAAATATTATTCATATGTAATACTTTTTTATACTCTGTATATTAGTTACTGTAAATCAGGGAACATGTGTATGTGTCTTTTTTTGGACTGCTTTATTTCACCAAGTATAAAGGTCTCCAGTTGCATCCATTTTGTTGCAAACAACAGTATTTCATTCTTTTTTTTTTTACTGCTGAGTAGTAGACTATAATGTATAGATACCCTTTATTCAGTCATCAGTTGATGAACATCTGGGTTGATTCCATACGTTAGCTATTGTAAGTTGAGCTGCTATGAACATGGGGGTACAGATAACTCATATGTGATTTCATTTTCTCTGGATAAATTCCAGGAGTGGAAAGGCTAGGTCATAGGGTAGAAATATTTTCAGTTTATTGAGGAATCCATGCTGTCTTCCATAATGGCTGTAGTAGTTTACATTATCACCAACAGTGTATTAGGGTACCTTTCTCTCCACATCTTACTTGCATTTGTTATTATTTATTTATTTATTTATTTGACAGGCAGAGTGGACAGTGAGAGAGAGAGAGAGAGAGAGAGACAGAGAGAAAGGTCTTCCTTTTGCTGTTGGTTCACCCTCCAATGGCTGCCGCAGGAGCCAGGTACTTATCCTGGTCTCCCATGGGGTACAGGGCCCAAGCACTCGGGCCATCCTCCACTGCACTCCCTGGCCACAGCAGAGAGCTGGCCTGGAAGAGGGGCAACCAGGACAGGTGCCCCGACCAAGACTAGAACCCGGTGTGCCGGCGCCGCAAGGCGGAGGATTAGCCTAGTGAGCCGCAGCGCTGGCCCATTTGTTATTGTTTGATTTGTGGATGGTAGCCATTCTAACTGGGGTGAGGTGAAACCTCATTGTGACTTATGTGAATTTCCTTGATGATTAGTGATTGAGAATCTTTTCATGTGTCTGTTGGCCATTTGTGTTTCATCCTTTGAAAAATGCCTGTTCATATCCTTAGCCCATTTCTTAACTGGATTTCATGTTTTGTTGTTGAGTTTCTTGAGTTCTTTAAGTAGAATCTTTTGTTTCAGGATCGTGTCTAAAATGTGGGTTTGTTTGATCAGGACTTAAAAGTAGATAATGAAGTAAAATGACTGGTTCAGGGTCATCTGGCAAAATAATGTAGACACTATGTTAAAATGGCTGATTCAAGTCATATTTATTGGGGCCTGCATTGTGTGAGACAAGGGGTTAAACTGCTGCCTGTGGTGCTGGCATCCCATATAAGCACTGGTTTGAGTACTGGTTCCTTCACTTCTGATCCAGCTTTCAGTTAATGCACCTGGGCAAGCAATGAAAGATGACCCAAGTGCTTGTGCCCCTACACTCACATGCAAGACCCGGAAGAAGGTCCTGGCTCTTGGCTTCAGCCTGACCCAGCCCTGGTCGTTGTGTCCATTTGGGGAGTGAACCAGCAAATGGAAGACCTCTCTCTCTCTCTGACTTTGCCTCTCCCTCTCTGTAACTCCGCCTTTCAAATAAATAAATAAATCTTTAAAAACGAGTGATCCTTTCTCATTTTAGATCAATTTCAGGCATCTGGCTTTTGGACATCAACTATAGTTTCATCTATTAGTAAGGTATCAAATACTTTAGTTGTGCTATAATGATTAGATTAGATTAGCCTGCTCATTGCAGTATGAGTTGCTGCTTTCAGTACTCTGTGTGTGTGTGTATACACACACACACACACACACACACACACATATATATTCCTATTTACAAAATATATTTTTCTTACTGCAGGGTTCACTTTTGGGATTTTTGTTTTGAATGGCATTGTCTTCTCTGACTGGTTCAGGGACTTCCCACAACCATTTTTGTACTGCAACATGTGCCCCAAGTGGCAGGAATGTCTGGAGACCTTGGCCTTTCTGTTTCTCTGTTAATGTCAACTATCTTGGTGACGTTTTTACAGTGACTTCAATTTCCATTTCGTGACACATCTTAAATTATCAATAATTTAAAACATGTTCACAAATACAATTCAATCATAACAGCTGAGCTTTAGATACTAAGTAGTTCTGTAAGCCATTGATCTTTATTACATGTTTGTAGCAGTTTAATAAATGCATAATAATTATACATCTAGGGTGCCTTAATAGCCATTCTTGGAAATCCGCTTTTACACTATGATAATTGGAGAAGCGTTGGTAAGCAATTTAGAAAGGTAACAAAGAATACAGCTGTGCTTATAATTTGAGTTGTTTGCAATATATATTTGATCATTTGACCTAGTAAACATTTCAGTGATTTGGTTCATTAATGGATCCACTCTCTTTTCTCTGTCATCTTTTCTTAACCAACCACAGACAGAAGCACACACATTTGCTTATATTATCCTCCCAGCCCCGTGGCTCCAGTGTCAGAAAAGTCATCATTCCTCCTTGCCAGAGCAAAATTAATGTCTATCCCAGCCACAGGCAATATGTACTTGCTTCATTTCATGTTGGTCCCTGAAGTTATTTCTAGTTCCTTAGATAATAACTGTTTCCAACTCTTGAGTGGGCTTCTAGTAGAGTATGTAGATTATCCAAATGATTTGCATTTTGAGGTATATCACATTGGGATGTGGTAGATTACACTTTTTGAGTGCTTGCTGTGTGCCAGGCTTGAGGTTACTATTATCTCAATTGTTTTCATGATATCCTTATATATAATTATTATTTTTCCAAATTTATAGGTGGGACACTTATGGCTAAATAATTTTGCAAGTGGTACTTAATCATTAAATGGAAGATGCAGGACCGCAGTCAATGATCAGTCCCCAAAGCCTATGTATTTAACTTTTATGCTGTACAGTTTTGTGTTCCTGGAAATTCTGTTTGCATATAATGAAGACGAATAAATTTAAATTTTTAGTTCCTGTACTGTTGCATCCCATCTTATAATAATTCACTTGAGTTTTCTAGAATAAAGTGCTTTCCTTTTCTTCATGCATGTCATTCCCATGAATGCTTATTAGGGAACAAAATTGGACCTTCCTGTCACTGTAATTTTGTGATGATGTTCAACATAGTGGTAGTGTTTTCAAAGATAATAATCACAACTCTGTAGTGAAACAGAATTATGTGCCACAGACCAAGCTGGCATTCCCACATCCTAGATAGTCTATTTTTTCCTATGAGGACTAGTAGTTGAGTTTGATGTTGCTTAAAAATCCACACATGCTGCCTTCATCATCATATATTTCTAACTGTTTAAATTCAGGAAGTATCCACCTTTGATAGAATTCAGAAGTATTGTTTTATGATCTAATCTACATATGGTTTAAATGTGTTAAACTTTATTTACAGCTATAAATTTTTATAAATCTAATAGTAGCAAAACCTCAACACAGCACCTTCGAGTCTCTTGAGACATGGAGACATTAACATTTAATGTCTCAACAACTAAATTCACCTGTATAGAAAGTTTGAATTATATTAAAGAAACGTATAAAACCTATTAAAGTGAGATGGCTTATGGAAGCTGTATTAATGGAAGTCTAAAACTTTAATGCATAGACTGCAGTTTGATTGTTAAACTTTATCAATATGATAAGTTGTAATGATTCTATTATTCTTTGGGTTTTCAAGAAATACTCCACCTACGGTATTGAACTTTCATTCAAAATTTGTCAAGTATGGTTACTGCAAGTCTAAAATTTATTTGAAAACCCAAAGTAATAAAACATAAATACTTAGTTGCAGAAAATGAGAGGCTAGATCTTTTCCTAGTAAGGTATTTGAAACCTTTAAATACAGCCTGCATGCTATTGAAGCATTACACTTTAGAAACTGGACCAGAGGAAGAGAATCTTTTAGACTTTTACTTTACAAATACTTGACTAGGACAGATTTTTTTCTTATGAATAATAAAGATGCTAAAAATGCTGCATTTGCTTTCATAATGAGCTATTTAGTAGAACACAAATAAGATCTTTCTTTTTTCCCTCTTGAAATAAGTACTTTTTAATGGCTAAAAGTTGGCTAGCTAGCAATATGTATTGCCCTGCACTCTTCAAGGTTAATAGGGGACAAAGCTGATTCATCTTTTCTTAAAATAATTGATGCTATCATTATGGATCATTTAATTTAGGCAATAGACAAACAAAAAGGCAAGAAAAGGATCTAATATCTTAATATGTAATCAGAAAGATTATATTGTTTCTAATATGGCTTGGGCATATAGAAAAGTGATAGATGGAATACTTAAAAGTTCACCTGATACAGATGTAAGCTGGTGATTTAATGAACTAAGTGAATTGAAAATAATTTCATTGAAACATTTTTAACCTTTGATTTTTTCTTAACTTGACTGTTCATATCCCATGAATAAACTTTTACTTTACGAGTGTACGTCAGCAGTAATTTGCTGTAAAACATAAACATATTTTTGAGTACAGGGGCAGAACATGCATTAATACCATCCATTTTTTGAAGTGTTTTTACTGTTTTGTTTTAAATATGCTATGGATAGTAAATCCAAGAAGTCAAATCAAAATAATGTTTATTGTCAATGAAAAAAAATAACTACCTTTATATGGGTCAAGTTAAATAAAAAGCTGTATCTTCTATAATAAAAATCCTTAAAATAGTTAAAATTATGCTTACACAGCTTTGAAACAAAAAAGAAAAAGCTTTTTCCTTATAAATCTATTCTGAATATCTTGTTCTTCATTGCAATTACTCACATTTATATGGAGCTGTTCTGTTTTAAAGCACTTTCATAATTATTATTTCCATCATTCAGAAGTAGATAGAACTTTATAGTTTCAAAAGCAATTTCACATAGGTTATCTACTTGATCCTTATAAGAATCCATGTAAAGTTGTTGAGGATAAGTCTCTTATCCTTAATTTACAGATAAAGAAATAGGCTAAGTGAGGTTAAATGAGTTACTCAGGGCCATAGCTCATAAATGGCAGAGATGGGACAAGCTCAGATTTTCTGACTCTGTCACTAACTTTCTTTGTGACCTTGGAATAAATTTCTCTGTCTCTGTTTCCTCATCTATAAAATAAGGTTTTAGTCAAGATGATCCCTATGGTACCTTATAGTTCCTATGGTTCTACCAGTCTTTGATTTTTAATTCAGTGTTTTTTTTTTTTTTAATAACAAATGGTTCCCATTGAAGTTTTAAAAATCTATGTATGTATTTCTTTATTGGAAAGGTAGAGAGACACAAAGAGAAGCAACATGTGGTGTGATTCACTTCTGAAATGCCCACAACAGCCAAGGCTGTGCCTAGCTGAAACAGAGAATCAGGAACTCAATTGAGTTTCCCACGTGAATAGCAGGGACTGAGGTACCCAAAGTATCACCTGCTGCCTCCCCAGGTGCCATTAGAAGGAATATGGAATTGGGCATGGATCTAGCATTTGAAACCAGGCACTATGATATGGTGTATGTGTGTCTTAGCTGGTGTCATAATTGATAGGCCAAATGCTGATACCCCATTGATTTTGTATGTGTGTGTCTGCCTATGAGGTTATTATATACTTTCACATACAGTTGTAAGATACAATACAGAGATAGATTTCTTTTACCTTCTGACACCTTCTCCCAGTGATAACATTTTCCAAAATTACAGCACAATACCAGCAGGATATTTACATTAATATAATTAACCAATGTGATTCAGATTTCTGTAGTTTATCTTGTATTCATTTATGTGTGTGTAGTTGTTTCTGTACTATTTGCTCACATGTGTAGGTATTTTACCCACAATCAGAGTCAAATACTGGTTTATAGTTTTCTTTTTTATGTTTTTGTCAGGTTTTAGTACTGACCTCAAAATAAGTTGGAAAGTGTCCCACCCATTTATTTCTGGAAGACATTGTGAAAAATTTGTGTCAGTTATTTAAATGTTTGTTAGGATGCTACATTGAAATAATGTAGTCCTATAAATTACTTTCTCAAGAGACTTATTTATGAATTCATTTTTCTATTATTTTATCTATTTCTTTATTTAATTATGGTTTATTTTCCATGATTTTGTTTTGAAAATTAGTATGTTTCTTCTAAATTACCAAATATAGTATGAACATTAATTTGTTCATAGTATTATTATTACCATTCAAAATTTTGTTTATTCATTCATTTGACAAGGAGAGAAAGAGAGAGAGAGAGAGCGCACTCCCATCCACTGATTTACTCCCTAAATTCCTGAAATGGCCAAAACTAAGAGCTGGGATTTCTACTCAGGTCTCTCATGTAGGTGACAAGAACCCAGCTACGTGAACCATCGCTTCTTTTTTACAGTGTCCACATTAAGCAGGAAGCTGGAGTCAGGAGTGGGAGCTAAGAGTAGAATTTAGGCACGCTAATGTGGAACGTGGGTGTCTTAACTGATAGGCTAAATGTCTCCTTCTCTTATAGCCATTTTAGGTTGCAGATCATTCGTAGTGATAGCCTCTATTTTATTCCTGCTATTAGTGATTTGTAGCTCTTTTTTTGTCCATTTTGCTCCAAGTTTATCAGTATTATTCTTCAGAAAAATTAGGTTTTTGACTCATTGATTTAATTTCCATTATTTATTTTCCCATTTTTCTATCCTTTATTCAATCTCATTGATTTCTATTATTTTTATTTGCTTCTTTCTGATTGCTTTAGAATTATTTTTACTCTTTTGAAGTGGGAAGTGAAGTCAAAATTTGAAACCTGTCCTCATCATTAATGTAAACATTTGGTATAAAATTCCATTTCAGCACTGCTTTACATGTATTTTGTATATTTTAATATATTGTGGTCCTTATTTTTGTGTATTTATTTCCTTTGGGACTTTTTCTTGGATATTATTGGTATGTATTGTTTAATTATAACTATCTTTTGTGTAATATTTAATTTCTATGTTAGATACTTTCCCATCTCTCTGTTACTGATTTCTAGCTTAATTTCATTATGATTAGAAATCACACTTTATATGATTTTAAATCTTTTAATTTTTTGTGATATGTTTTGTGTTTCAGAATGAGGTGTGTCTTTGGGACACACCATGGTCCCTTAAAAAACACTGTTCTATTTATGTCGACTAGATTCTGTTATTTTATACTTTTGCTGATTTTCTAGTAGTTCTCTCTGTTGTTCAGGATAATGGTTTAAGGCTCGACTAAAATTGTGGCTCTATCTCTCATTTTGCATTTGTCAGTTTGGATTTTATACATTTTTTTTTTACAGTTAGAGTTAGACAGTGAGTGAGAGAGAGACAGAGACAGAGAGAAGGTCTTCCTTCCATTGGTTCACTCCCCAAATGGCCGCTACGGCCAATCAAAACCAGGAGCCAGGTGCTTCTCCTGGTCTCCCATGCGGGTGCAGGGCCCAAGCACTTGGGCCATCCTCCACTGCCCTCCTGGGCCACAGCAGAGAGCTGGACTGGAAGAGGGGCAACCGGGACAGAATCCGGCACTCCAACCGGGACTAGAACCCGGTGTGCCGGTGCCGCAGGCGGAGGATTAGCCAAGTGAGCCACGACGCTGGTTATACATTTTTAACTTTTGTTTGGTGCTTACACACTGGGGATCTGGATGGTTTCTTGGATTGATCCTTTCGTTCTTACAAAATGTTTCTCTTCATCTCTAGATGATTTCTTTGCTCTGAAATCTCTGTTGTTTTAAGTTGTCTTCTCTTATTCTAGGTCTTATTTTTTGGTTCTCAGCATGAACAGTGACTTTTTATTCTACCATGGACTTTTTGCCTATTATGTTAAGAGACATTATGTCATACTAGTTTAGTTGACAAACATGTTGTTCAGGTTTGCACACTGGGATCTTAGCCTATCTTTTTGTATTTTGATTGAAAAACATAATTTTCAGAGATTTTGTGTTGTTATTTGATTTTCTTTTTCTATCTATTGCCTCAGGACTCCGTCTCATGCTTCCTGTTCCCTAAATGGTTTCCACAAGTCCTCTCCTGGGTGGAAAGGGTTGTGTAGGAACTCCAACATGTTTCCCAAATAGCCCCATATCTCTATGCCAAGTGAAGGAGGATCTCAGCTACTGAGGACATAGAAGCTTCAAGGATTGAATCACTTTTTCCAGTTGTGTCACTTTTGCCTACTCCTATTCTTTTCCTTCCACATTGTGTGTGTGTGTGTGTGTGTGTGCTTGATACCGGGAGAAGAGTCCAGTCTACAAAGAGAAAAACTGTTACCTAAGCTGGACACTTTTTAAGATTGTGCCCTTTGTCTAGTTCTATACGCCTTCATGTCTCAAGTCCAGCCTGGAAAGTCTTAGATCCATAAGACAGAAACAAGCTTCCTGGACTACACCATTGATTATAGCTGCTCCCATTTTATGAGTTTCATCAGCCAACTCTTTCAGTCAACTTTTCATTAATTTAATGAAAATACCTGAGAGAAATATTTTGGGGGGGAAGAAAGGTTTATTTCAAGTTAAACCTCAGAGATTACAGTTCAGGAGTGGGTGATCCTATAGCCTGGTATCTGTGGTCATGGAGGGTGCAAAGGATGATCACATGGTAAGCCAGAAAGAAGAGAAAGAAGAGCTAGGCCAAATTCGCACTCAAAATATCCAAACCTCTCATGAGAACCACCCCTGAGGGTATTCTCACAATGACCTAACCACCTCCCACTTGTCCCACCTCTGAGATACTAACATTAGATCAAGTCTCCATTCTTAATTCATCGACCATGACCACTGACATCAGAATTTAAAACATTTGCATGAGTTTTTGGGAGACAAGTTCTACTGTACCCTTAACACTCACCTTGATATCTCTGTGTGGAAAAAGAGAATTAATGTTAGTGGTGCAAAGAGATTTCTCAGACCTGTGACTTGTTATTGGGTGCTTTATGCCTGGCCCTCATCTATTGACTTGTATGTGTCTGTGAAGTGGAGTCTTGGGTTTCATATGGACAAAAGTAGTTATCCAACAAGGCGTCTTTCTATGTCTGGATATCTTTTATATATTCTTTCAGCCAACTTGGTTATGTATCTCTGGGTAGGAGAAGAGAATGTCAGATTATAGGAACAAAGAGCCTTCCCAGACTTGGTCCTTTGTCATTGCTGTGTCTTTTTTGCTGGTTCAAACTGCCTGTTTGCCCAACTGACTACAGGGGGATAAGGAAAATTTCAAGTGTGGTTGGGAAGGAAAGTGTTTCCCCTGGCTGCCTATTTTTGGTAGGTTCCCAATTGACCAATTACTGTCACATATGAGTGTTGCCAGGCTTGACTGATTTAATCAAAGAGAAACCTACCTTCTATTTCTGCATGTCAGTTTGGGAAACACCAGTAGTTAGTAGACTTATTGTGTAGGCGTATGCAAAATGTCCTGCTAGCTTGTTATTCCTCCAGACTGGGTATCTCAAACCAATTTCTCTTCTTACCACATTTCATAGTGGTCATTGATTGAATCTTGTATTATTTCCTGGGTTTATAGTAGTGGTGAGTGAGGAGCAACAGACAAATATAAATCTGTGCTATCTTGTACAGATGAGAAGGCTTAAATATCATTTTTTTATTTTTTTAAAGATTTATTTATTTATTTGAAAGTCAGAATTACACAGAGAGAGGAGAAGCAGAGGCAGAGAGAAAGAGATCTTCCATCCGATGATTCACTCCCCAATTGGCTGCAATGGCCAGAGCTGCGCCGATCTGAAGCCAGGAGCTTCTTCCAGGTCTCCCACGTGGGTGCAGGGGCCCAAGGACTTGGGCCATCTTCTACTGCTTTCCCAGGCCATAGCAGAGAGCTGGATTGGAAGAGGAGCAGCTGGGACTAGAACCAGTGCCCATATGGGATGCCAGCACTTCAGGCCAGGGCGTTAACCCACTGTGCCCCAGGGCTGGCCCAATATCATTTACTTTTAAGGTAAGATAAATGACATATAGTGAAGCTAAACAATTGGTTTTAAGTTGAGGAAGAACGTAAAACGTGATAGCATTGCTAAGGATAAATTCTAAATCATATGATAATATTTTTTCATTTATTTAGTATACATCTACTTCTGTGCTGGAGATTAAACTTTTTGTCTCTTTACAAAATCTGTCCAGCTCAAAAGTAAGCAATTTTCTGATCTTTTAAAATGTGCTATGATTTTTAAAATTCTTATGCTTTTTCATATTCTACTTCACATTTCTATAAATCCCCCCTATTTTTTTAACTTCAATAAAATTTATTGAGAAAGAATTCTTTTTATTCTCAAGTAGACATTGAACATTTACAAAAGCAAGAAGAAGCTGTCTTAAAAACATAAAGCTGCAAAGACTTCAAAACATAGACCTATTCAAAGAATATTCTTTGGCCACAGTGAAATTCAAAAATAATAGGAAATCTAGAAACTTTTTATATATTTTAGAGTAAGCAATATGCACATAAGAAATTAATGGATGGCCAGCACCGCGGCTCACTTGGCTAATCCTCCGCCCATGGTGCCAGCACCCCGGGTTCTAGTCCCGGTTGGGGTGCCGGACTCTGTCCCTGTTGCTCCTCTTCCAGTCCAGCTCCTTGCCGTGGTCCGGGAAGGCAGTGGAGGATGGCTCGAGTGCTTGGGCCCTGCACCCGCATGGGAGACCAGGAGGAAGCACCTGGCTTCTGGCTTTGGATCAGCGCAGTGCGCAGGCCATAGCAGCCATTTGAATCCCCCCCTATTTTACATTGAGTAATGATTTATAGTTAATAACTTATTCTTGCTAGTTGCTTATTTGTTTTTCTGTTTTGTAGTTCTCTTTGTCCTTCCTCTTTATCTTCTTGTCTTTGTAGTTTGATAGTTTCTAGTGGTGGTATGCTTTGATTCTTTTTTCTCCGTTCTTTGTGTATCTATCATATGTTTTGTAGTTACCATGGGAATCTCCTTGAACACTCTATAGTAATACCCGTCTGCTTTACGCTCATAACAATTTAACTTCTATTGTATATAGATACTCCACCATTTTCTTTTCCCCAAACACACACTTTCTGTAATTGATGACAAATTTTACTTGTTTCTATGTTGTGTTTACACTAACAAAGTTTTGTCATTGCATTTTGTTAATACTTTTTTTTAAGGCAAGTCTTATGGTAAGAAAATCCCCCACTTTTTGTTTATCTAGGAAAACCTTTATCTCTGCTTTTTTTTGTTTCTTTGTTTTTGATTTGATTTATTTTTAGGCAAAGGATTTATTGGGGAAATTAGAAGGGAAGGGGTGAAGAGGGAAAAAGAGGGAGAAGGAGAGCATAAGAGAGAGATCAAGAGAGAGAGCTAGAGAGAGAGATTGAGAGAGACAGCTAGAGATTGAGAGAGAGAGACGGAGAGAAAGAGAGCCACAAGTTCAGGAACAGGTCCTCTTAAAACTTTGCTAGGAGAGGCTGGCGCTGCGGCTCACTAGGCTAATCCTCCACCTGTGGCACCAGCACACCAGGTTCTAGTCCCAGTCGGGGCGCCGGATTCTGTCCCGGTTGCCCCTCTTCCAGGCCAGCTCTCTGCTGTGGCCCGGGAAGGCAGTGGAGGATGGCCCAAGTGCTTGGGCCCTGCACCCGCATGGGAGACCAGGAGAAGCACCTGGCTCCTGGCTTCGGATCGTTGTAGCTCCAGCTGTGGCGGCTGAACCAACAGAAGGAAGACCTTTCTCTCTGTCTCTCTCTCTCACTGTCTAACTCTATCTGTCAAATAAATTAAAAAAAAAAAAAAACACTTTTCCAGGGGCCGGGCAGGGAAGTAGGAGCAGCGAATTCCATTAGGATGGGGGTGGGGCTGGCACCAGTGGTTAGGCCAGGTGTCCACCTAACTTCCATCAACGGTGGCAGGGCTAGAGCCTAGGATGGTGTCAGGGTGTAGATTGTGCCATAGATAAGACTGCACCATTTTCCTAACATTCCCCCCTTTTGTTTTTTATAAAGCAGGAGTTGTATGGGATTACATTAGTCCAGAAGTCCAGGAGGGGTAGAGGGACAATGATCTGTCCTTAGAGATACTTCCTGCTGTCATGGGGCTACAAGGTACTCTTCGCTGGCATGGGGCCATGTCTCAAGCCGCTGTCTCCTGGGTTGGAAGCTGAGTATATCCCTGTAGCAGCATTTGGTTGACTGCCTGGCTGGTGAAGGCCTTGGTTCATTCCAATATCAACTTCTGTAAACACGTAAACAGACACAGTAGTATAAAGGCAGGGTGAGAATAGCAATCAATGATATTAAGAGTGGCATTAACCAAGTAAAGAGAGGATTTCATAGAGAAGCGGAAATGAGGGGGGTCTCTGGACCCTTGTGAAGACTGATGGATTTGGTTTAAAGCTGATCCCAACCAAGACTGGGAGAAAAGCCACTCATCATTTACAGGTAGAGGAGTTTGTAGAGAAATTCTGAACAATCATACAACATTAAGTGGGGAAGAGGACCATCAATACACACAGGTCAGCAGCAGAGCCATTGATGTAAGAGTAGAGGCCATGATTACAAAGGAATGAGACCCCAAGTGGGCTAGACAGGGTCTAGAACAAAGGACCGAAGAAAGGTGCTAAGTCATGAATAAGGTCTCTGATTGAGAGGCAAATAGAAACTGACAGAAGGGGCTTGATAATAATCTGGTGGGCTTTAAGACCTTGTCAGTTATGGAGCCCAGACCTATCTACCTCTTCACATGGGGTACATCCTAAGGGAGGTGTGAACCTCCTTGGGGAAGGCACCCTGTTGACTTCCATTACCTAGCAGGCCTGGGAAGAGAGCTGGCCAAGTAAAAGCAGGTAGCATCTCTAACAGGAAATCTGCAGTTCTACCTGGAATGTTACTGACCCTACTTGGCCATCCCCTTAACATTGGAGGTTACTTTGAAAGCTAGGCCAATTGAAGGGCTTTTCAGTTTAGAGCCAGCAAGGACTGTGGCTCTGACCTGGGCATTCTTTGACTCCAGGTCTGCTTTGTTTTATTTATTTAAAAGATTTATTTGTTTATTTGAAAGGCAGAGTTACACAGAGAGAGAGAGAGAGAGAGAGGGAGGGAGAGAGAGGTCCTCCATCTGCTGGTTCACTACCCAGTTGGCTGCCAAAGGCCAGAGCTGCGCTGATCTGAAGCCAGGAGCCAGGAGTTTTCTCTGGGTCTCCCACGTGAGTGCAGGGGCCCAAGGACTTGGGCCATCTTCCACTGCTTTCCCAGGCCACAGCAGAGAGCTGGATCAGAAGTAGAGCAGCTGGGACTCAAACCGGTACCCATATTGGATGCCAGCACTGTAGGCGGCAGGTTTACCTACTACGGCACAGTGCCAGCCCCCTGCTTTGTTTTTAACGGACAGTTTTGCTGAGTAATGTGTTCTTAGTTGCTAGTTTTTTTCTTCTTTCAGTACTTCAATGTCATTCTTCCTTCTCCTGGTCTGAAAAGTTCCTTTTGAAACAGACATTCATGTATAATATAAATTATCAGAGCTCCTTTGTATGTGACAAGTTACTGTACTCTATATGTTTTCAAGATTCTGCCTTTTGATAACTTGATTATGTCTTAGCATACACCTCACTGAGTTTCTTGTTTTTGGTGACCTTTGGGCTTTCATGGTCCAGAGTAAGGTCCAAGGTCAGCAAGTGCAGGTCTGCAGTAAGTAAACCTTTGACAGGGAGCATAGATATGTGTGCTTCCCTCTGAGCAAATAGAGCTGGTGGAAGGACCTCAGCCAAGCAGTGCTGGAGCTGCACCACTGAGACCACAGGGAGACGGGGCGGAAGCACAGACCAGGTTGAGTCAGTCCCTGGAGCATGGGTGTGCCTTTTTAAAGAAATCCTCCTTGGCGTTGATCTTCACCAATCTCACAGTCTTCTACCTGGATCCCAAGGTTTCAAAAAGGTACTTTAGCCTGTGGATGACTTTCAAACGTTTGTTTATGTATTATTTGGGTACCTCCTGCTCAACCGTCTTACTCATGTCACTTCAGGCATAAAAACCTGTCTACTAATAATCAGGCTAACTGTGATAATTTCTTTATTGTTAAATAAATAAAGATGGCTCATGCCATCCTACTTAGCAGAAAGTAAGAGAAGGGACCATGATGTCAACTTTTGCTATCTTGAGATATGGGCTTTTTATAGATGAAATGCCTTACAACCAAAGGAGAACTGCATATGGGCGTAATTTTCTCTAGCTATAACATTTACAGAGTGTGGTTGTTTGTACAAATCTAATTATATGTCTTACGAAAATAGATGTAAATACAAAATACCTTTTGCTTAAGTAACTGGAAATGGATTACAGACATACATGTAAAACAAATTATAAAACTCCTAGGAGAAAACAGAGAACATTTATGTATATAACTTTTCTTTTGAAGATGGAATTTTTAGGTTTAACATCAAAGCATGATCTCTTATTAAAGCTGATAAGTTTTACCTCATCAAAATAACAAAAAAAAATTCTTCACCCAAGCAAGACATGGCTCAGAAAATGAGAAACAAGCCACACATATATATAGATGTATGTAACAATGGACTTGTGTCTGAAATATACACAAAATATGAAACTCAAAAATAATAAGTTGACACAATTAAAGTGTAGGAAAATATGAGAAGATACATAATCAATGAAGGTATACAGGTTGTTAAAAGCATAAGAAACAATTTTCAAAATAATTTGTCATTAAGTAATGGCAAATTCAAAAAAAAAAATGAAAAAACAATGTGAGGAACCTGGTTGTGACTCAGCGAGTTAAGCCATTGCTTGTGATGCCAGCATCCCTTATCAGAGTGCTTTTCAAATCCTGGCTGCTCTGCTTTGAGTCCAGTATTCCTGCGAACGTATCTAGGAAGGCAGTGGAAAATGGCCCAAGTACTTGAGCCCGGGCCATCCATGTGGGACATTCAGATGGAGTTCTGGCTGTCTCGTTTGGCTTGGCCCAGCCCTGCCTGTTGTGGCCATTTGGACAGTGAACCAGAAGATGGAAGCTCTGTGTGTGTGTGTGTGTGTGTGTGTGCCTATGTGTATGTGACTCTACCTTTAAAATAATAAAAAATAAATAAATAACAACAAAATGCTACCACTACACATCTATAGGAATGGCTAAAATTGAGAAGACTAATAACATTGAATGCTGGATAGGATAGGAATAACAAGAGATCTCATTCATTGTTAATATGAATTTAAAATACTACAGTCACATTGGAAGACACTTTTAATTTCACAGCTCCTTACAAAGCAAAATATTATCTTCTAGAGGATTTGGCAATCACATTCTTAAATATATATTCAAGTTACCTACATATAAACTCATGTTCAAACAAAAACCAACATACAAATATTTATAGAAACTTTATAATTACCCCAAAATGGAAGCTGCCAATAGGACAGTCGTGTCTTAGAAGGGGGAAGATCATATATGCTCCAAGAATCAGTCTCCATGCTGCAGCAATGATTGAGTTGATAAGAACTATTAAATTCATCTATTTCTGACCTCTAAATTCCATTGAACATGTGCAGCATCTGAAGGAGTACATGATGACGGAGGAGATGTAAATCTTGGTGAATTCCAGCATTTCATATAATAGCTACCATTTTCCACTCTTAGCTAGAGTGTAGAAAGTTGAGTGGATGTTAACCTGCATTTCTGGTATGTTACATTAGTGCTAACGTAGGCCGTAAAGCCTACGTATTCTAAAAATCAGTCTTATGCATTTTGATCTGCCTGCAAAGTAATTGAGGAACTGATGGAGAGGCTGGTCATTTTTCTAAAGTAAGTGAGTAGATGTAGATTCCAAGGCAGCATGTGTTGTAAATTTTTACATACAGAACACTATTCCTTCTATCTTACTGGATTTGGGTACTCAGGGACATGTCTTTCAGGTCGTTGACTATGGAGAAAACAGAACAGAATTTCAATGATCAAACATGACAAGATATTTGGTCTCTAGATCTACTACATGACCCTGCCATCCCACTCCTAGGAATATAGCCAAAGGAAATTAAATCTGCTTTTGAAAGAGGTATCTATACCCCTATGTTTATAGCAGCTAAATTCACACTAGCTAAAGTGTGGAATCACCCCAGATGTCCATCAACTGATGACTGGATACAGAAAATGTGCTATATACACTCATTAGAACACTACTTAGCCATAAAAAATTAAATTCTGTCTTTTGCAATAAAATGGATGTGACTTAGAAACCTAAGTTATGCTTAGTAAAATAAGCCATATATTAACAAATATCATGTTTTCTCTGATTAGTTGTAGCTAATATATACATTTAAAAAACCCTTAATATATATTGAGCTAAACTGTTCTTGTGATTTGATTTTTTTCTATAATCCTTGACTATAACCCTGTGGAACAGTGATCTATCTACATTTTAGAGTTTTTATTTAGAGGAGCATGGAGCCTGTGATTATAAAGTAAATAGAAAGTATGTTATTACAAAAAATAAAAAGAAAAAAAAGGAAAGAAATGTAGGTGGAGTCAGACAAGGAGAAAAAAATTCTTATATTCTTGGAACTATACCTATGAAATTCATGAAGTCTGCTCTCTCTATAATAACAAAAAGGTAATAAAAAAGCAAGTTAAAAGTGAACCATGGAGTCCCTCAGAAAGAAATACATGTAGTTCCTTGGGAGTAAGGAAATTCTAGGTTTACCACATATAATATCGAAAATTTCATATTCTCAAAAAATTAGAAGTATGCAAGGAAATAGGAAATTTTTTTTAAAATTATCAGCAGAAATCACCCATGAACAATTCTGGACATTGGATTTATTAAATATAGTTTTAAGGTATTTTATTTTATTCTATTTTATTTTAAAATTTTATTTAATAAATGTAAATTTTGAAAGTAAAATTTTTGGATTATAGTGGTTTCCCCCCCATAATCACTCTCCCACCCTCAAACCATCCATTTCCTACTCTCTCTCCCATCCCATTCTTCATTAATATTCATTTTTAATTATCTTTATATACAGAAAATCGACTTAGTTTATACATAAGTAAAGATTTCAACAGTTCGCACCCACACAGAGCATAGTATAAAATACTCTATGAAGAGTAGCTTTACGGTTAATTCACATAGTACAACACATTAAGGACAGAGATCCTACATGAGGAGTAAGTGCACAGTGACTCCTGTTGTTGACTTAACAAATTGACACTCTTGTTTATGGCATCAGTAATCACACTAGGCTCTTGTCATGAGTTGCCAAGGCTATGGAAGCCTCTTGAGTTCACCAACTCCAATCTTATTTAGACAAGGTCGTAGTCAAAGTGGAAGTTCTCTCCTCCCTTCAGAGAAAGGTACCTCCTTCTTTGATGACCCGTTCTTTCCGCTGGGATCTCACTCACAGATATCTTTCATTTAGGTCATTTTTTCTTTAGCCACAGTGTCTTGGCTTTCCATGCCTGAGACTCTCATGGGATTTTTAGCTGGATCCGAGTGCCTTAAAAGCTGATTCTGAGGCCAGAGTGCTGTTTAGGGCATTTACCATTCTATGAGTCTGCTGTGTATCCCGCTTCCCAAGTTGGATTGTTCTCTCCTTTTTAATTCTATCAGTTATTGTTAGCAGACACTAGTCTTGTTTATGTGATCCCTTTGACACTTAATCCTATCATTATGATCAATTATGAACTCAAACTGATCACTTTAACTAGTAAGATGGCATTGGTACATGCCACCTTAATGTGATTTGGAATCCTATGTCACATTTCTAGGTCTACCATTAGGGGTAAGTCCGAATGAGCATGTGCTGAACTGTACATCTCCTCCCTCTCTTATTTCCACTCTTATATTTAACAGGGATCAATTTTCAGTTAAATTTAAACACCTAAGGATAATTGTGTGTTAATTAAGGAGTTCAAACAATGGTATTAAATAGAACAAGAAAATGTTAAAAAAAAATAAATGGTAAGCTGTTCCTTGACAGTCAGGACAAGGGCTGATCAAGTCATTGTTTCTCATAGTGTCAGTTTCACTTCTACAGGTTTTCTTTTAGGTGCTCGGTTAGTTGCCACCGATCAAGGAGAACATATGATATTTGTCCCTTTGGGACTGGCTTATTTCACTCAGCATGATGTTTTCCAGATTCCTCCATTTTGTTGCAAATGACCAGATTTCATTGTTTTTTTTTTCCGCTGTATAGTATTCTATAGAGTACATATCCCATAATTTCTTTATCCATTCTTCTGTTGATGGGCATTTGGGTTGATTCCAGGTCTTAGCTATTGTGAATTGAGCTGCAATAAATATTGAGGTGCAGACAGCTCTTTTATTTGCCAATTTAATTTCCTTTGGGTAAATTCCAAGGCATAGGATGGCTGGGTCGTGTGGTAGAGCTGCTATATTCAGGTTTCTGAGGAATCTCCAAACTGTCTTCCATAGTGGCTTAACCAATTTGCATTCCCATCAACAGTGGATTATTGTGCCTTTTTTCCCCACATGCTCGCCAGCATCTGTTGTTAGTTGATTTTTGTATGTGAGCCATTCTAAGAGAGTGAGGTGAAACCTCATTGTGGTTTTGATTTGCATTTCCCTGATTGCTAGTGATCCTGAACATTTTTTCATGTGTCTGTTGGCCATTTGGATTTCCTCTTTTGAAAAATGTCTATTTAGGTTGTCCCATCTCTTAAGTGGGCTGTTTGTTTTGTTGTTTTGGAGTTTCTTGATCTCTTTGTAGATTCTGGCTAGTAATCCTTTATCTGTTGCATAATTTGCAAATATTTTTTCCCATTCTGTTGGCTCCCTCTTCACTTTATCTTGAAGGGTTTCTCCAATGTTCTCTAGTAACTTGATGGTGTCAGGTCGTAGATTTAGGTCTTTAATCCATGTTGTGGATTTTTGTGTAAGGTGTAAGGTAGGGGTCTTGCTTCATGATTCTGCACGTGGAAATCCAATTTTCCCAGCACCATTTATTGAATAGACTGTCCTTGCTCCAGGAATTGGTTTTAGATCCTTGATCAAATATAAGTTGGCTGTAGATGTTTGGGTTGATTTCTGGTGTTTCAATTCTGTTCCATTGGTCTATCCATCTGTTTCTGTACCAGTACCATGCTGTTTTGATGACAACTGCCCTGTAGTATGTCCTTAAATCTGGTATTGTGATGCCTCCGGCTTTGTTTTTGTTGTACAAGATTGCTTTAGCGATTCGAGGTCTCCTGTGTCTCCATATGAATTTTAGCATCATTTTTTTCCAGATCTGGGAAGAATATCTTTGGTATTTTCATTGGTATCACATTGAATCTATAAATTGCTTTTGGGAGAATGGACATACTTAAATTTAAAAGCTGAAATTGTGGAATTTTGGTTTGTGACTCCATGACTTTGGTATAACATTTGAAAAATGGATGCTTAAAACAATAAGTATACAATTAAATTAATGTGCATACAATGTATGCATAATTTATTACCATAATAGCATCCAGTTCAGAAAAGAAGATGGATAAAAACAAAAGTTAAATGTGTATAACAGTGCCAGCATTCCATATGGGCGCTGGTTCGTGTCACGGTTCCTCCACTTCCCATCCACCTCTCTGTTAAGGCCTGGGAAAGCAGTAGAAGATGGCCTAAGTCTTTGGGTCCCTGCACCTTCATGGGAGACCTGGAAGAAGCTCCTGGCTCCTGGCTTTGGATCAGCACAGCTCTGGCCATTGCAGACATCTGGAAAATGAATCAGCAGGTGGAAGACCTCTCTCTTTCTCTGCCTCTGTTTCTGCTTCTCTGTAGCTATGCCTTTCAAATGAATAAATCTTAAAAAAACACACTGCTGAGGATATTTTTGATAATCAATACAAACTATGTACTATGACCAAAAGGCATTTGTTGCAGGAATGCAAGCATGATTCTAAAGAAAGTCAGTCAGTATAATTGAACATGATGCATCATGTAAAAATTTGAATAACAAAAGAAAAAAACCAGATATATTGGATTTCATTGAAATGACAAAATGCATCAACAGATATTATTAAGAATGCTGAAAGACAACCTACAGAATGGAAGAAAGTGTCTTCAAATCACATATTGAATTAGAGTTTGGTTTCAGAGTATATGAAGGACTGTTTCAACTCAATGACTAAGACAAGCAATCCAATTTTTTGTTTGTTTGTTTTTGACAGGCAGAGTGGACAGTGAGAGAGACAGAAAGGTGTTCCTTTTCCATTGGTTCACCCTCCAATGGCCGCTGCGGCCAGCGCACTGTGCTGATCCAAAGTCAGGAGCCAGGTGCTTCCTCCTGGTCTCCCATGCAGGTGCAGGGCCCAAGCACTTGGGCCATCCTCCACTGCCCTCCCGGGCACAGCAGAGAGCTGGCCTGGAAGAGCAGCAGCCGGGACAGAATCCAGTGCCCCGACTGGGACTAGAACCCGATGTGCCAGCACCGCAGGTGGAGGATTAGCCTATTGAGCCACGACACTAGCCAAGCAATCCAATTAAAAATAGATAGAAGACTTGAATAGAGATATCTTCAAAGAATATATACAAATCATGGATAAGTGTATGAAGACTCTTCATGTCATCAGGAAAATTAAATAAAATCACACTTCTTCTGGTTGGATGATATTTTTGATGTTTTGTTGGATTCAATTTGCAAGTAACATGTTGAGTATTTTTGCAGGTATGCTCATCAGGGATATTGGTCTATAGTCTCTTTTTTTAAAATTGTATCTTTGTTTTTGGAATTGATGTAATGCCGCCCTCATAGAATGAGTTTGGAAGGGTTTCCTCCCTTTCAGTTGTTTTGAGTAATTAAGAAGGATTGGGATTATTTCTTCCTTAAAAGTCTGGTACAGTTCAGTAGTGAAACCATCGTCTCAGCTGGCACCGCGGCTCACTAGGCTAATCCTCCGCCTTGCGGCGCCGGCACACTGGGTTCTAGTCCCGGTCGGGGCACCTGATTCTGTCCCGGTTGCCCCTCTTCCAGAACAGCTCTCTGCTGTGGCCAGGGAGTGCAGTGGAGGATGGCCCAAGTCCTTGTGCCCTGCACCCCATGGGAGACCAGGAGAAGTACCTGGCTCCTGGCTTCGGATCAGCGCGGTGCACCGGCCGCAGCGCACCGCCCGTGGCGGCCATTGGAGAGTGAAACAATGGCAAAGGAAGACCTTTTTCTCTGTCTCTCTCACTGTCCACTCTGCCTGTAAAAAAAAAAAAAAAAAAAAAAAAAAGAAAGAAAGAAACCATCGTCTTGAGCTTTCTTCTTTATTACTGATTCAGTCTAAATCTGGTTGTTGATTTATTCAGGTTTTCTATGTCTTCATGCCTCAACTTGGGTAAGTTATATGTGTCCAGAAATGTAACTATTTCTTCTAGATTTTCTAATTTGTTGGCATGTAGCAATTTGTGGTAATTCCTCATTATTCTTTGTAATTCAATGGCATCAGTTGTAACTACTCCTTTTTCAGCTATGATTTTGTTAAATTGGATCTTATCTCCCCCCTTGGATAGCTGGACCAATGGTTAATTAATTTTTTTTTTTTCAAAAAAGAAATCTTCATTTCACCGATCTTTTATGTAGATTTTAAAATTTCTATTTTGTTTATTCTTTTATTTTTATTATTTATTTCTTCCTACTAATTTTGGGCTTGATTTCTTATGATTTTTCTATGTCTTTGAGATGCACTGTTAGATCATTTATTTGATACCTTTACAATTTCATGTAGGCACTTATTGCTATAAAGTTTCCTCTTCACACAGCTTTTTCTGTTTCCAATCAGTTTTGATATATATTTTCATTTTCATTCATTTCAAAGAATTTTCTGGTTTTTCTTTTGATTTCTCCTAGGACCCACTGTTCATTCAGGAGCATGTTGCTCAGTCTCCATGTGTATGTACATTTTCTAGAGTTTCTTTTGTTAATTTCCAGTTTCCTTCCATTGTGGTCAGAAAAGATACATGATGTCTTCTAGATTTGATATTCTTTCTTCTGTCTCACCAAGTCTGTTATGGCTTCCCACTGTATTTCTCATTGAGTAAATACTTTATTTTTAATAATTCTGATTTTTCTTTGATGTCTCTATTTGTTTTTTTAACTTTTATTTAATAAATATAAATTTCCAAAGTACAGCTTATAGATTACAGTGGCTTTTCCCCCTCATAACTTCCCTCCCACCCGCAACCCTCCCATCTCCCACTCCCTCTCCCATTCCATTCACATCAAGATTCATTTTCAATTATCTTTATATACAGAAGATCAATTTAGTATATATAAGTACAGATTTCATCAGTTTGCACCCACAAGGAACATAAAGTATAAAATACTGTTTGAGTACTAGTTATAGCATTAATTCACATTGTACAACACATTAAGGAAAAAGATCCTACGTGAGGAGTAAGTACACAGTGACTCCTGTTGTTAACTTAACAATTCGACACTCTTGTTTATGGCGTCAGTAATCACACTAGGCTCTTGTCATGAGTTGTCAAGACTATGGAAGCCTCTTGAGTTCACCAACTCCAATCTTATTTAGACAAGGTCGTAGTCAAAGTGGAAGTTCTCTCCTCCCTTCAGAGAAAGGTACCTCCTTCTTTGATGGCCCGTTCTTTCTACTGGGATCTCAGTCACAGAGACCTTTCATTCAGGATTTTGTTTTTGTTTTTGTTTTTGTTTTGCCAGCGTGTCTTGGCTTTCCATGCCTAAAACACTCTCATGGGCCCTTCAACCATATCCGAATGCCTTAAGGGCTGATTCTAAGGCCAGAGTGAATTTATCATCCATGTCATGTATAGACTTCCTTATTTCTTTTAAATGTTTCTCTGTGTTCTTTAGTAACCTTACATCATTCTTCTGAATTCCTTTTTATGGATTTTATCAAACTCTCCTTTTCACAATCCAATATTAATGTATTATTGTTTTCCTTTTAGGGCATCATATTGCTTTACTTGTTCAAGTTTGTTGTGTTTCTATATGGATTTTATACATCTGGGTGGTTACTTATTTCTATCTCTTCTGGAAGGTGGAGTTTTTATTTATTTATTTATTGAAGGACTTTTCTCCTGGAAATGTGTTTCTGTGGCTTACTAAAGTAGTTAATGCTTACCCTTAAGTTCCAGGTGTATGTGCTAGGTGGGCCCAAGGAACTCTGTCTCCATTTGTGAGTGGGACAAGAGTCGAGACTGATGCCCAAGAGAGGCATAGTGGATCATCTCTGGTTTTAGTCAGCAGGTAGAAGGGATGTTGGAGCTTGTCTGCAGTCCCAGCCCTTCTTCGTTTTAGGGTTAATCAGCTGATTCACTCTCTAGAGTGAGTTCCTGGTGCCAGTGCACCTCACCCATCCAGGCATTTGTACCTTCCAGATCACTAACACACTCCACGGTTTGCCCCCTGTTCCCACTGCAATATCCATCCCCAACATTCATGGAGTTCCAGATCTCCAAAATCAGACTGGATGTAATCATGGGAAGAAGCCACAACACAGACACAACTTGCAGCCCTCTCAGCACTGTGGCCTATGTCCAGAACAGCCACAGACACAAGGTTCCTGGAGATTGCGCTCTGCTCTGCAAGCTGCCCATTTCCCAGCATTCTCTATCAGTAGTGGGTTGCGCTCTGTTCCCTAAGAGAGAGTAGGCTTTCTTTGCAACTCTACTGTAGCAAATTGAGTTTGGTACTTTGGTGGGGAAAAGGGAGGGAGACAATGCAGCCTCCCTTCATAGAGCAAAGTAGCTGCTCAGATCCCCGCCAGCTCTCCAGGATATACTCAGAGCCAATGAGGACTGTGGAATTCTCCCACTTTCAAAGCCGCCAGTGGTAGGGTCTGTGGCAGCCTCCTCCCAGCTTACTTTGGTACTTCCCTATGTAGATGCTGGAGTGGCTGGCAGTATGAGGCTAGCAAGTATCTGTTCTCTCTACTCACTTACTAATGGACTTTTTGTTCTGTCTATTCTCCACTGAAAATTATCTGAGTCAGTTCCCTGGTAATTTGACCATTCCTTTGTTTCTCTGGAATCTTTCTGTGACTCAGCTCTGTGTGGCTTATTACTATTCAGCCATCTTGGACCCCCTGTTGACCACTCTTAAGATAAAGTTAAATTCTTCATGATACCAGTTCTTATTGTTGCATAAAATTCCTGCTTATTCCTGCCTTCTATTTATTTTCTGATAAACTCTTCTTCCTCATTTTTAATATTTGCCAACTTTTTTTAGAAATTACAAAGCACGTTTTTTATTTTTAATGTCTTTGTATGAGCTACCTCTTCCCCAGATCTAGAATATTCTTCTGTCACATAGTTGCATCCCCTAACTTACTCATGTACATATTCAAGTATTATCTGCTATATTAGTTACTTGCTTATTGTTTGTGCATTTCCATTAGAATAATAGTTCCTTAAGAACTGGCAATTTTATTTATATACTTACAAAATACTGATTTTAATTAAACATAAAATGGTAAACTCTGGACATCTGCCACCTTCCAGCCTAAAAATCAGCAAAAACTGTTGAAACAGGGCACAGTTTTCCCCCTCATACTGGTTCTGTGGCTCCAGTTGCAAAGTAAAATTTTATTGAAAATGTCAAACATAAAAAGAGAAGTCTTACATTTTAAAAAAATGTACAAAAAGCCCCACAATACTTACCAACATTGTTCTTATTCTACAAAATGGTGCCATAAGAAGAGTAAAAATTGTTGCAAACCATTACAACAGAATTTCTGAGTTGCAGCTTACTTGGCCTTCCTTTGCTCCTAAAAAAACAATGTGAAATAAAAAATGTCAAAGTCTCCAGAGAGAGGAATGAGCTTCTATTGCAGGTTTCCCCTGGATGTCTCTTAGATGAAGGGAAAGTGCAAAAATGTGTTTTTTGTCCCTGGCTATCACTGAGGCTAGAACAAGGATGAGCAATGAGGATACCACACTTCTCACAAGGGGGCTGTTCTTGTGCAGGGTGCATCTTTTGGAGAGGGGATAAAGGTCTTGCCTAAGTTCCCTCCTTCATGCCCCTCGCATGGGGAGAAGATGACAGCCAGTGTCTCTGTAATATATGGCAGCTTACAAAAACACAGCCCACTCCTTTCTGAGCTCCCCATAGGATTCTGCTGTACTTCCTGGGAAGGATTTAGCTAAAGGTAGCCTCTACCCTTGTGTTTGTGGGGGAAAACAACCCTGAAAAGTGATAAAGACATCATCCCTGCTGACATCATCATTGTGGGTAATACTAAAGGACCTGGACAGCCTCCAGTTCTTGCACCCCTTGCAAAGGGGGGAGCATGTGCCAGGAACAATTCAAGAACGATCCATACATCAATTCCTCCTCAGCTAACCCTAGAAAAAACAACCTGGTCCCTTAAAACGTCCCTTTGCTATATGTCTACAACTGCACACCCCTATAACACGGAGGGACAGGCATTTTAAAAGATTCGTTTTGTATAACTGTCTTGGGTGATTTGCTAGAATCATGTTGAGTATTGAAGAGTGTTTGCACTATAATTTTGGTATTTTTTTCTTTTTTTTTCTTGACAGGCAGAGTGGACAGTGAGAGAGAGAGAGACAGAGAGAAAGGTCTTCCTTTTTGCCGTTGGTTCACCCTCCAATGGCCGCCTCGGCTGGTGCGCTGTGGCGGGCGCATTGCGTTGATCCGAAGCCAGGAGCCAGGTGCTTCTCCTGGTCTCCCATGCGGGTGCAGGGCCCAAGCACTTGGGCCATCCTCCACTGCACTCCCAGGCCATAGCAGAGAACAGGCCTGGAAGAGGGGCAACCGGGACAGAATCCGGCGCCCCGACCAGGGCCAGAACCCGGTGTGCCAGCGCTGCAGGCGGAGGATTAGCCTATTGAGCCACGGCGCTGGCCTAATTTTGGTATCTTAACCATCATTTTCTCTGTTTGTTAAACCCAGGATTAGGTGGATGGAAAATGCCATCTTACTAGCTATTTCAAGTTTTTAAGTTTTAGAAGTAAAAGTGAGCATGTTGTTTGGCTGCTTTTCAGCAGCTAGGTCTGAACTGTGCACAAGAAGGTAGCATCTGGGCTCCCCTTGCATGAGAGAGGATCAGGTGGCTCTGCTCTCAGTGAACAGGAGAGAACTGAAGTACATGGTGAGACCCTACGCAACTGAGTTGTGCAAAGGCAGAGCCTGGGGTGCTGTCTGGAACCACTCCTCCTGGTCCTGACTCTGCCAGCACACCTCAGTGCCCCCAAGACGCCTGGGTGTGACTGTTCACAGGAAAAGTAGCCCATCAGTGGGTGAAGAGGTGTTGGATGACAGGCGCACTCCAGGACCTCTGGAGCAGCTTCTGGACATGTTGGGCATGTCCATGAAGTCATGAGAAATCCAAAGATCCTTTTGAGCTCATTGCACCATGTAACATATTTATTTATTTATCATTGTTGTTTTTAAATTTTTTATTTAATAAATATAAATTTTCAAAGTACAGTTAATGGATTACAATGGCTCCCACCCCCCATAATTTTCCTCCCACTCACACCCCTCCCATCTCCCGCTCCCTCTCGCATTCCATTCACATCAAGATTCATTTTCAATTATCTTTATATACAGAAGATCAATTCAGTATATAGTAAGTGAAGATTTCATCAGTTTGCACCCACACAGAAACACAGAGTGTAAAATACTGTTTCAGTACTAGTTATAGCTTTACTTCACATTGGACAACACACTAAGGACAGATCCCACATGAGAAGTAACAGATGTGATACAGATTAGATTCTCTAAAAATATTTCTCAAAAGGATTAAAAAACAAATGACAAGAGACTGTAGGAGACTGTAGGAATGACTAGGGAGGTGAGAAGAGAACTAAGAGTGTAGAATCCTAGGTGCTAAGTGATTTATATAATTCAATGAATGTTAACTGCTGCTGTTGGGTGAACAAAGTAAGCATTGATATATGACTGTTGGATTTACCAAATTTGGACATCACTAGTAATATTGAGAAAATATGCAATCTAAAAAAGAAAAATAATGGCAATTAGTAAACATGTAAGTGAAACAGCATCAGCAATTTTGATGTGGAGTTGGAACAAGCAAATTGAATAATAACATCATAGTAGAATATATTGCCTTTATTTCATTGGAAATAAAGGATGAGGTTGTATTTAATTATTTATATCAATGAAGATTGTATATTGAGTTATAATGGCTCAGATAAATAAGATAATCACCAGAAAATTACACACAATATAGATAGACTTATAAGCACCTGATGAATCTATTTTTAAAAGATTTCTTACTTACTTGAAAGGCAAAGTTACAGGGAGAGAATGAGCCAACATCTGATGGTTTACTACACAAATGCCCGGAGCTAGGCCAATCTGAAGCCAGGAGCCAGGAGCTTCTTCTGAGTGCCCGACATGGGTGCAGGGACCCAAGTACCTGGGCCATCCTCTGCTGCTTTCCAGGTGCATGAGCAGGGAGTTGGATCAGAAGTGGAACAGCTAATATAAATCATAGTGTATATATATATATATAACATTTTTATTTAGCCTGTCATCAGTTGTTGAGCATATGGGTTGATTTCATATCTTAGCTATTGTAAATTTAGCTGCATAAGCATGGGGGTACAGATAACTCTTTTTTTAATTTTTATTTTTTTGTCTTTTTTTTTAACTTTTATTTAATGAATATAAATTTCCAAAGTACAGCTTATGGATTACAATGGCTTCCCCCCCATAATGTCCCTCCCACCTGCAACCCTCCCCTTTCCCACTCCCTCTCCCCTTCCATTCACATCAAGATTCATTTTCGATTCTCTTTATATACAGAAGATCAGTTTAGCATACATTGTCGCTCCCCCTCTTTGCGGAGGAACGACACAGGACCCTGTGCTGTTCTTTTGTCTGCTCGGCCCTTCCCGGGTTTGCTGCTGGTTCTTCCCGGGTTGGCTGCCGACCCTCCACCTCCGTGGAGGGGCGGGCCCCCCTGCCACTTTCCCCACTTCCGCGGGGGAGCGGCACACCACCGGCCGGCTCTCTCGGGGGCTGCTCAGATGTTATTCGGATGTTCCCCTTAGATGTTCCCGGTGCATGTTGTCTCTCTCCTCCTTTATAGTCCTCTTCCACCAATCCCAACTCTGCTACCCACACGCCGAGTACACTGCTCCCCTCAAATCAGGAGCAGGTCCTGCTGTTTATTGGTTGAACTGGAAGCAGCTGCATAGAAGCTGTTTCCTCCTCTCCCAGCGCCATATTGTGGGAGAGCAGATGCATAGAATAAGTCTTAATTCGAGTAACTTAGTCTAGTCCGAGTTGCTCCCCACATACATTAAGTAAAGATTTCAAGTTTGCTCCCACACAGAAACATAAAGTGAAAAATACTGTTTGAGTACTAGTTATAGCATTAAATCACAATGTACAGCACATTAAGGACAGAGATCCTACATGAGGAGTAAGTGCACAGTGACTCCTGTTGTTGACTTAACAAATTGACACTCTTGTTTATGGCCTCAGTAATCACCCTAGACTCTTGTCATGAGCTGCCAAGGCTATGGAAGCCCCCTGAGTTCACCGACTCTGATCATATTTAGGCAAGGCCATGGTTTCATTTTGTTTGGGTACATTCCCAGGAGTGGGATGGCTGGTCATATGATGTATCTATTTTCAGCTTTCTGAGGTATCTTCATAGTGTCTTCCACAATGACTGTACTAGTTTGCATTCCCACCAACAGTGGATGAGGGAATCTTTTTCCCTACATCCTCACCAGCATTTGATGATGGATGATAGCCATTCATACTGGGGTGAGGTGAGACATCAATGTGGTTTTGATTTGCATTTCCCTGATGGCTGATTATCCTGAGCATTTTTTCAAGTGTATGTTGGCCATTTGAATTTCCTCTTTTGAAAAATGTCTGTTCATAACCTTTGCCCATTTCTTAAGTGGATTTTTTTGTTGCTGTTTTTGAGTTTCTTGAGCTCTCTATAGATTCTGGATATTAATCCTTTATCAGTTGCATAGTTTGCAAATATTTTCTTCCATTCTCTAAGTTGCCTCTTCATTTTGTTGAGTGTTTCCTTTGCAGTGCAGGAGTTTCTTAGCTTGAACTAATCTTATTTTTGGCTATGATTGCCTTTGCTTCTGGGGTGTTTTTCAAGAAGTCTTTGCCTATGCCAATATCTTGCAGAGTTTCCACAATGTTCTTCTCTAGTAATTTGATCATATCAGGTTGTAGATTTAGATCCTTGATCCATTTTCAGCTGATTTTTGGATAAGCTGTAAGATAAGGGTCTTATTTCATACATCTGCATGGCAAGATCCAATTTTCCCAACAGTATTTGTTGAAGAGACTGTTGTTTCTCCAGAGATTGAATTTAGCTTGTTGTTTAAAGATTAGTTGATTAGGAATGCATGGATTTCTGAGGTTTCTACTTTGTTCAGTTGGTCTACATGTCTATTTTTCTGCCAGTACCAGACTGTTTTGATTATAACTGCCCTGTAGCATATCTTTTTTTTAAAGATTTATTTATTTATTTGAAAGTCAGAGTTACACAGAGAGAGGAGAGGCAGAGAGAGAGGGAGAGAGAGGTCTTCCATCCGATGGTTCACTCCCCAGTTGGCAGCAACAGCTGGAGCTGCACTGATCCAAACCCAGGAGCCAAGAGCTTCCTCCAGGTCTCCCACACGGGTGCAGGGGCCCAAGAACTTGGAACATCCTCTACTGCTATCCCAGGCCATAGAAGAGAGCTGGATTGGAAGTGGAGCAGCCAAGACTAGAACAAGCGCCCATATGGGATGCTGGTGCTTCAGGCCAGGGCGTTAACCTGCTACACCACAGCACTGGCCCCCCTGTAGCATATCTTAAAATCTGGTATTGTGATGCTTCTGGCTTGTTTCTGTTTAAGATTGCTTTAGCTATTCAGGCCCTCTTATGTTTCCATATGAGTTTAACATCATTTTTCCTTGATCTGAGAATGTTGTTGTTGGTATTTTGATTGGAATTGCATTGAATCTGTAAATTGACTTGAGTATTATGGACATTTTGATGATATTAATTCTTCCAATCCACAAACATGGAAGATTTTCCATCTTTTGTGTCTTCTGTTTGTTTCATTATTTAATGTTTTGCAATTTTTATTTTAGAGATTTTTCATCCCTTGGTTAAATTCATTCCAAGATATTTAAATTTTTTGTAGGTATTGTGAATGGGACTGATCTTATAAACACTTTCTCAGCCATGGCATTGTCTGTGTGAGCAAACGATATTGATTTTTGTGTCTTGATTTTATATCCCGCAACTTTACCAAATTCTATTATGAGTCTTTTGTTTCTCCTATATATGGAATCATCTCATCTGCAAACAGGGATAATTTGAATTCGTGCTTTCCAATTTGTATCCCTTGATTTTTTTTTTTTTGCCTAATTGATATGGCTAAAACTTCCAGAACTATGTTGAACAGTAATAGTGAAAGTGGGCATCCTTGTCTGGTTCCAGGTCTTTGTGGAATTACTTCCATCTTCCCTTTATTCACTATGATGCTGGCTGTGAGTTTGTTGCATAGTGCCTTAATTCTGATGTGGAATGTTCCTTCTATATCCAATTTGCTTAAGGTTTTTTTATGAGACTATGTTTTATTTTATCAAACGATTTCTCTGCATCTATTGATAATCATATGGTTTTTACTCTTCAATTAGTTAATGAGATGTATCACATTTATTGATTTGTGTATGTTTAAACATCACTGTATACTGGGCATGAATCCCACTTGGTACAGGTGAATGGCCTTTCTAATGTGTTGTTGGATTTGATTAGTTCGTATTTTGTTGAGAATTTTTGCATGTGTGTTCAACAGCGATATTTACCTATATTTCTCTTTGTTGCATCTTTTTCTGGTTTTGGAATTAAGGTAACACTGGGCTCATAGAAGAAGTTTGGGAGGATTAGCTCCCTTCCAGTTGTTTTGAACAGTTTGAGAAGAATTGGAATTAGTTCTTCTTTAAAAATGTGATAGAATTCCGCAGTGACGCTATCTGGTTCTGGGCTTTTCTCTGTTGGGAGGGTCTTTATTTCTGATTCAGTATCTTTCCTGATGATTAGTCTGTTTAAATATTCTCTCTTCATGACTCAATTTTGGTAGATTGTGTGTGTCCAGGAATCTATGCATTTTGTCTAGATTTTCCAGTTTGTTGGCATATAGCTGTTTGTAGTAATTCCTGATGATTCTTTTTATTTCTATATTATTCATTTCTAGATCTCCTTTCACTTTTTGATGTTATTGATTTTGGTCTTCTCCCTCTTTTTTTGTTACTTGGGCCAATGATGTTTCAATTTTGTATATTTCTCAAAAAACCGGTTCTTCATTTCACAGATCTTTTGTATTATCTTTTTGTTTCAATTTTGTTTATTTCTCTTTTTTTTTATTTTTATAAATTTTACTTTATTTATTTAAAAGGCATATAGGCAAACAAGCACAGAGAGAGAGCTCACACACACATTCATATTCACATTCTCTGATTAATTCCATAAATGCCCACTGCAGCCAGGGGTAGGCCAGGACTAATTAAAAGCTGGAAACTGGATCCTGGTTTCCCATTTGGTGTCAGTGACCCAACTTAATGGAGCCAATACCTACTGCCTCCCAGGGTGCACATCAGCAGGAAACTGGAATCAGGAAGGAGCCAGGACTCAAACCCAGACACTTTAAGATGGGATGCAGGCATCCCAAACATCTTAACTGCGGTGGTTATCACCTCCTTTCTAAATTCATCTTTTAATTCCATTTATCTATGAATTTCTTCAAGTTCCCTATTGTCAACTCCAAGGTTTATTTATTTTTGAAAAATCCTGGAGCATAATTACATGAAAATTTAGTAATTTTAAGTTATTATATTTAAAGTACTCCTAAAATATGAACTCACTAGGGAAATAATTACTTTAGAAAATTTAACATGGAAATTTTAAAGCAGAATTTATTTTTCCTTATGTATTAGTAAAGGATCGGGACTATGCTAGAGTTCTTGCCTTCACTTGGTGGTCAGGTGGGTATATAAGGAGACTTTCCAGAGCAATTAAGACTTAATAGAAACTTTAGGAGCACTGTAAAGAAATCTTCTTGAAGAGCCAGAAGACATTCTCACCTGACCATATAGTTGCATTACTAGTTGGTAGCATGTTCAGGGTCTGAATGACAGGGAAATTTGCTTATTTGACAGAATTGCTTTTGGCCTGTGTTGTGGTACAGTGGGTTAAGTTGTGGCTTCTGCAGCAGGCATCTCATATCAGAATGCCAGTTGCAATCTTGTCTGATCTGCTTCTGATCCAGTTCCCTGTTAATGTACCTGGGAAAGCAGCAGAAGATGGCCCAGGTACTTGGGTCCCTGTCACCCATGTGGGAGACCTGGATGGAATTCTTGGCTGTTGGCTTCAGACTGGCCCAGTCCAGGCTTTTGGAGAGTGAAGCAGTGGATGGAAGACCTCTGTTTCTCTACGCTCCCGCTCCCATCTCTCTTTGTCTCTGTCTTTTTCTTTTTTTTCTTTTTTTTTTTAACTTTTATTTAATGCATATAATTTTCCAAAGTACGACTTATGGATTACAATGGCTTCCCCCCCATACCGTCCCTCCCACCCACAACCCTCCCCTTTCCCACTCCCTCTCCCCTTCCATTCACATCAAGATTCATTTTCGATTATCTTAATATACAGAAGATTTCTCCTCTAGTTTTAATTATTTTTTCCTCCTACTAAATTTGGATTGTGTTTGTTGTTGTTTTTCTAGATCCTTGTGATCCACTGATAGCTCATTAATTTGATGCCTTTCCAATTTCTTGATGTAGGCATCAGTCAATATAAACATATCTCTTAACACTGCTTTTGTTGCATCCCATAAGTTATGATATATTGTAGTGTCATCTTCATTCGTTTTCAAGAATTTTTTTACTTCTCTTTGACTTCTTCTATGACCCACTGTTCAAACATTCAGGAGTGTGTTGTTCAGTCTCCAGGTGCTTGCATATGTTCTTGAAATTCTTGAGTTGTTAATTTCCAGCTCCATTACATTGTGGTCAGAAAAGATGCATGGCATTTTTTTTTTTTTTTAATTTGCTGAGACTTGCCTTATGGCCTAGCATACTGGTCTATCCATGCACTGGTGAAATGAATATGTATTCTTCAACTGTGAGATGAAATACTCCATTTGGTCCATAGTGTACATTAGCTGTGTTTGTTTGTTGATTTTCTGCCTAGTTGATCTATTCATCGATGAAAGTGGGTTGTTGAAGTCCCCCATTTTTGTTGTATTGGAATCTTTGTCTCCCTTTACATCCGTTAACATTTGCTTTAAATAATCAGGCATCCTGTCATTGGGTGCAGTCCATTTATTATTGTCGCATCTCCCTGTCGAATTAATCCCTTATTCATTACCTAATCCCTTTCTTTGTCTCCTTTACCAGTTTTTGTGTTAAAGTTTATTTTGTCTGATATTAAGATGGCTACACCTGTTCATTTTTACTTTCCATTAGTGTGGAACATCTCTTTCCATCCTTTGACTTTCAGTCTGCAAGTATCTTTTTTGATGAGGTGTGTTTCATTTAGGCATCAAACAAACGGGTCTTGTTTTTTAATCTATTCAGCCAGTCTTTTAATTGGGGAATTTAGGCTATTTGCATTCAGGCTTACTATTGATAAGTAATGAGTTGGCCCTGCCATTTTTCCATAAATATTACTATTGTTTGCTTTGGATTTCCTTTGTATTTTTACGAGGAGTTTTTCTGCCTTCCCATTCTGTCATAATGATGACTATCTTTCTGTGTTTCTGTGTGTAGCACATTGTTCAGCATCACTTCTAAGGGTGGAATAGTAGTGACAAATTCTTTCAATTTCTGTTTTTTATGGAAGATCTTTATTTCACCTTCATTCATAAATGAGAGTTTTGTAAGGTACAATATTCTCTGTTGACAGTTTTTTTTTTTCCTCTTAAAACTTTGACTGTGTCTCTCCATTCTCTCCTAGCCTATACAGTTTCTGATGAGAAATCACTTGTCAATCTAATTGCAGATTCTCTGGAGGTAGTGTGAAATTTCTCTCATGCACATTTTTAATTTTTTTTTTATGTTTACTATTGAAAGTTTGACTACAGTGTGTCATGGTGAAGACCTTTCCTTGTCATGTCTATTAAGGGTTGTATGTGCTTTCTATACTTGGAGGTCCCTGTCTTCCTCCAAATTAGGAAAGTTTTCTGCAATTATTTCACTGAGTACACCTTCTATTCCATTCTCTCTTTCCACACCTGCAGGAACTCCTAAGACCCGTATGTTTGGTCATTTTATAGTATCCTATAAATTTTTTTTTCATTTTTTTTAACTTTTATTTAATGAATATAAATTTCCAAAGTACAGCTTATGGATTACAATGGCTTCCCCCCCATATCGTCTCTCCCACCCGCATCCCTCCCCTTTCCCTCTCCCTCTCCCCTTCCATTCACATGAGGATTCATTTTCGATTCTCTTTATATACAGAAGATCAGTTTAGCATACGTTAAGTAAAGATTTCAACAGTTTGCTCCCACACAAACATAAAGTGAAAGATAATAGATGATTTTTTAAATGATGATGAAATCAGATCAGACCTATTGTCATGTTTACTCCCAGTGAGAGTCAAGTTGGGAATTGATAATTTCTTCTTCTTTTTTTTTTTTTTTTTACGGAAAATCAGTTTAGTATACATTAAGTAAAGATTTCAACAGTTTGCACCCCCATAGAAACACAAAGTGAAATATACTGTTTGAGTACTCGTTATAGCATTAAGTCTCAATGTACAGCACATTAAGGACAGAGATCCTACATGAGGAGTAAGTGCACAGTGACTCCTGTTGTTGACTTTACAAATTGACACTCCTGTTTATGGCATCAGTAATCTCCCTATGCACCAGTCATGAGTTTCCAAGGCTATGGAAGCCTTTTGAGTTCACCGACTCTTATCTTGTTTAGACAAGGTCATATTCAAAGTGGAGGTTCTCTCCTCCCTTCAGAGAAAGGTACCTCCTTCTTTGAAGACCTGTTCTTTCCACTGGGATCTCACTCACAGAGATCTTTCATTTAGGGTTGTGGTGTTTTTTTTTTTTTTTTTTTTTTTTTTTGCCAGAGTGTCTTGGCTTTCCATGCCTGAAATATTCCCATAGTATCCTATAAATCTTCAACACTGTTTTTGATTTTTCTAATTTCTTCTTCTCCTCTTCCCCTCTCCTCCCTCCCCCTCCTCATACTATTCCTCCTCCCCCCAACTCTTCTTTTTTGATCTGAGATATTTCCAAAGATTTGTCTTCTACCTTAGCTATTCTTTTTTGTGCCTCACCAAGTCAATTGTTAAGGCTTTCCACTGTATTTTTTATTTGAATATTAAATTCTTCATTTCTAATATTTCAACTTGATTTCTCTTAAAAACCTCTATATCTTGGGAAAATTTTTCATCCCTGTGTTGTATAGATTTCTTTAACTCATTAATTTGCTTCCCATTTCTTCTGAGTAAACCTATAATCATTCTTTTGAATTCCTTTTCAGGCATTTCAGCAACCTATTCATCTTCACACTTTAATATTGAAATGTTGTTTTCCTTTGAGGGAGTCATATTGTCTTCCTTGTTCTTGCTATTATATTTGTGCATTTACTTTTAAGCATTTGTGGAAACACTTGTTGGTTTTCCCCACTCATGGGGTTTAACTTTGAATTATGCCACTGTGGTTTAGTGGAGTGTCTGCTCCTTCACTGAAAACCCAGAGAAGTGTGCTGGATGGGGTCAGGGAGCTCTTGGTTGATTCTCAACTATAGGGCCAGAATCCATGGTAATGGTAATACTGAAGTTGAACATGGTAGATCTCCTTTATTTTCAGCAGAGGAGAGTGTATGATCATGCCTGTTGTCACAATCACAACCACAACCACACCTCCTGTCTTCCAAGGTGATCACTGCCCATGGCTATTCTACAGTGATTATAATCCTCACCCATGAAAGTGCATGAACTGTACAAAGGATCTGTACAGCCCTCAATGTGAGCACAGGGCCCTCTACAATGACCCAAACAAGGCAATCAGGGAGCTCTGAGCTTCTGGCACTAGACACGGTGATTGCCCAGAAACCCAACTACACCCCATGCTGTATTGCGCAGTCACAGGATTCCCTAAGTCACAGCATACAAGATTCCCACAGTCACAGGATGCAGAGTATCCCCTGTCCACCCACAATCCTGCCCTGTCCACAGAGAGGGCAGAGTTGTTTGCAGAGCCAAGTGTTTGTGGGTGCTCTGCTTTGGCAGTTTGAGCCTTAGAGCCTGTAGTAGGTTGAGAAGATGGTGTACTTCACTATCCTAAATGGGTACCCAGACCCCTGCCAACCCTAACTAAACTCAAAGTCAGTGGGAAATCCGGGATTTTCCCTTTGCTAAAATCCCCTTTTTGTGGATGCAATAGGCACCAGCCTCTACTGGTGTCAATATGGCGCCTTCTTCCTACTGGTTGCCAGGCTCACTTGTGTGGGGATGGGGAGAAAGAAATGTGCTGTTTCTTCACTAGATCAAATGGGTGTCCTGCCCTTCTGTAGTGCTCCTGACTGTACTAAAAGTCAACGTGTTCTGCGAGGTTCTCTCTCATGCAATATCACCAGTGGCCTGGCCTGCTTCAGTCTGCTCTCATCTCTCCCTCAGAAGCTGGCCTCTCCTCTAGCCTCTGACTACAGGAGTTTTGTATGTTGTCTCTGCTCACCACTGTGCATTTGTTCCTTCCATGTTGCTGCACAATGTCCCTGTTGTTTCTGTAGAATTTCCGCTATAATCTTCTCTACAACTCTCCCCTGAGAATGCACTTCCTCTGCTTTTTTCCTGCTAGCTTTCCAGCTTTGCTGCTTCCAAGGAGTCTTGACATCCTCTTGAGGGCTCCTGTGATGGGAGGAGTTACACAAAATTAATCATTAAAGCAAAATTATAAGATCGTTACTATGATGGCTATTATAATTTCTTTCATGATTGCTAAAAGAATAGAGGTAGAATGTAGAATACAGAAACTTGCAACCAAAAATTGATAAATATAAGAAGAAGAAACAAATGGCAAAAGGAAGCATACAGCATGGATATTTTCTAATTTCAAGAAAGTAGCAATATAAACTAATACTATAAATTATTTTGAGTAGGTACTCAAACCACAATGGAATTACATAGAAACATATAAACAGTACAACCAGAAAATTCCCAAATGTTTGTTTACTTAACCACATATTTTAAAATAACCCTTGGTCATATAATACACCGTAGTAGCAATTGGCAAATATTTGATCAAGCATTATAAGAAACCAACATTTTCTGCTAATAATTGTCAGGAACATAGTTACAAATATTCTAAATCAAATATTAGCAAATTGTAATGAAGTGATATTAAAAAGATCAGTTCTCATAAGTATGACTTACTTAGCAATGCAAAATGTATTTAACATTTAAAAGATAATGAAATTCTCCAACAATAGGAAAAAAATGAATTATATTAATAGGATAGAGAGCATCAATGGGTAAAATTGAACACCTCTCCATGATTCATCAAATCAGTAGGTTAGAAATAGAATGAAGTGGAAAAGATCCCAGATGACTGACTAGTGAGGCTCTGTAATCTCTGCCACAGACAAAAACTGGAGCAACAAAACAAAGACCACATTTCCAGAAGACTGAGGGAGAACTTCAGTGTAGAAGTGACCGAAACTCTAAACCACACAGAGACCCTGAAAGCCAGCAGATGGAGAGGAACAAAGCATACCACAACTCCTGCCCTGAGTCCCCAGATGCAGAGGCTTCATCTTTTCAGGAAAAAGTGAGTGGTAAGCTCCATGACTCCCACCATCTGTGCAGATGGGCAACCCTAACTACAGGAGACATCCACAGTCGTAGCTGGCTTTAAATCCTTTCTAGAAAGCTGACTGGGGTCCAAAACAACTTATTTGCTCTAAGAAAGGAACCCACATTGCTTCTCACCCAAAACCCCAGACACAAATTGCTACAGTATAGTCACTGCTAAATTCTTCAACAGTCTAAAATATTGAAAAGGACAGAACTATGCCAAACTCATTTTATGAGACCAGTATTACTCTTATACCCAAACCAAACAAAGATCCAGGACACATAAAAATATGATAGAGGAATATCCTTGATGAACTTAGATGCAAAAATTCTCAATAAAATATGAGCAAACTGAATCTAACACTACATCAAAAAGATCAGACATCAAAATCAAGTGAGATTTACTACAGAAATGCAAGAGTGAGTCAACAGTCACAAAACCATTAATATAATAAATCATATCAACAAAGTGAACAAGAAAATCAGACCACCTCAATAATGCAGAGAAGGTATTTGATAAGAGTCAACATTCTTTCATGATGAATAAGCTTCAACAAATTTGCTGTAAAAGGAACATACTTCTAAATTATAAAGGATATATAAGACAAACCACAGTAAATATCATGCAGAAAGGGGAAAAGCTGGCAGTTTTTTCCTTCAGTTCTTGAACAAGACAAGGATTTCCATGTTCACTTACTCAATATAGTATTGGAAATATTAGAAAGAGCAATTAAGGAAGAGAAAGATACAAAGACACTAGAATTGTAAAGGAGGAATTTAAAATGTTTATGTTCAACAATGACATGATTTTGTACATGAGAAGACCTAAATACATCACCAAACAGCTGTTAGAATGGATAAACCAGTTCTGTATATTTTCAGGATACAGGATCAACATACAAAAACCAGTAGTGTTTTTATACACCAATAATGAGTTTTCTTAAATGGAAATCAAAAAAGAAATCCCATTCACAATAGGTATAAAAAATTAAATATTTAGGAATAAATTTAATCAAAGAAGTAAGAGATCTCCACCGTGAAAATTGTAAAGCTTTGGTGAAAGAGATGATCAGTGACATGCAAATGGAGAAATATTCTTTGTTAGTGAATCAAAATAAACAATATTGTTAAAATGTCCATACTACCTAAAATAATCTACAGTCAATGTGATCCCTATCAAAATATCAATGACATTGTTTATAGAATTGGAAATGAATCCTCAAGTCATACAGTACTACAAAATATCCAGGATACCCAAAGTGATCCTGAGTAAAGAGGTCAAGCTGGAGGCATCAGAATACCAAACTGCAAAGCATGCTACAAATCAATAGTAATTAAAACAGCATGGTACTGGCATTAAAACAAATAGATCAGTGGAACAGAATAAAGAACTCATAAATCAATTCATGTACACACAACCCGTTGAATTTTTGCAAAGGTGCCAAGAACATACATTGGGGAAAGGATAGTTTTTTAATACATGTTGCTGGCAAATTGGATATACATACGCAGAAAAATGAAATTAGATCCCTGTCTCTCACGATGTGTAGAATCAACTCAAGATGGATCAAAAACTCCAATATATGACCTAACTCTGTGAAATTACTATAAGAAAACATAGGTGAAACATTTAAAGACTAGGTGTAGTTATTTTTTTTTTTGCATAAAACCCCAAAATTTTAGGCAGGCAACAAAAGTAAAATTAGACAAATGGTGTTATGTCAAACTCAGACGTTTCTGCATAGCAAAGGAAACAATCAGTAGAGTTGAATCAGCAAATATTAGTAAGCTACTTACCTAACAAAGAATTAATATCCAGAATATAGCAGCAACTCAAAAAATTTAACAACAAAATCATTCTAGTTAAAAAAAAAAAAGGCAAGAGCCTTAATAAACAGTTCTCAACACAAGAAACAAGTGACTGACAGTTGTATGGCAAAATGCTCAATATTGCTAGCCATCAGGGAAATGCAATTCAAAATCATAATGAGATACAATGTCACCCCTGTCAAAATGGATGTTATAAATATGAGAATAAGTAAATATTAACAAGTATATGAAGAAAGGAGAATTCTTTTTTATTAAAGGATTTATTTATTTGAACAGAGTGACAGTGAGAGACACAGAGAAAAAGATCTTCCATCCACTGGTTCACTCCCTAAATGGCTGGGAGCATCAGGGCTAGGTCAGTTCAAAGTGAGGAGCCAGGAACTCCATCTGGGTCCTCCATGTGGGTGGCAGGAGCCTAAGTACTTGGGCCATTGTCTGCTGCCTTCCTGGGCGCATTAGCAGGGAAGGAATGAGAAGAGGAGTGCTCCTATATGGGATGCTGGTGTTACAAGTGGTGGCTTAACCTTCTTTGCAACAACACCAGCCCCCAAAGAGGAACCCTTGCACACTGTTGGTGGAATGCATATTAATGGAGATTTCTTAAGAAACTAGAAATGGAAACACCATAAGATCCAGCAGTCTCACTACTGGAGGTATATTCAAAAGATAGAAAATCACTGTATCAAAGAGATGCCTACTTCACCATCTTTATTACAGCACTATTCACAATGAACAATATATGGAATTATCCAAGATGTTTATCATTAGATAAATGGATAAAGATTTATATACACAAAATAGAACATTTTTCTCCCATAAAAAATGAAATGCTGTCATTTGCAACAAAATGGATGGAACTGGAAGACATTGTTAAGTGAAGTAAGCTAGACACAAGAAGATAAATACCACATGTTCTCCCTCATATATAGAAATTTAAACAATAAAACTGGACACAGAATGGTAATTACTAAAGGCTGAAAATTGTAGTGGAGAATAGAGTTTGGAAAATGGGTACAAATCAGTTAGACCAAAGGGAGAAATTCCTGTTTTACAAAACATAGTGGATAGATTATAGTTCACAATATCCTAGTATATGTTTTATGAACAAATATAAGAAAGTAGTTCCAAGCCTCAAACCACAAAGTAATGTTAAAAAAGTGGAAATGTGTTAGCTTGTTTTGTTACACACACCTTGTTTGTGTCTTTGTGTGTGTGTGTGTGTGTGTGTGTGTGTATATATATATGGTAAGAAAGAGAAATATAACACTATAGCCCATAAATATGGAAAATTATTGTTTAAATATTTTGAAGTACAATGTTTCTTAATCTAATAAAGCCAATTTACAAAAATCCAACAGTGAACATTCTAGTTACTCAAAATATTCAGTTATTTCTTCATTAGTTTGTTAACAAATCAAGGATATCCACTATCATTTATTGTATTAGAGGTCTCAGCCAGTGCAATATATTAAGTAAAAGAAAAGTTATAAGGTTTAAAGAAAGAAAACAAAAACATTCATTATTAACAGATTTGTAAAGATTATATACACAAAATGTTTAAAGAAATATAAAAGCTCACTGCTGAAAGTAATAGGTGAAATTAGTAAAGTCACTAGGTCATGCCAATATATTAATATCAATTCAGGTTTTATATGATAGGAGAAATAAAATTAAACCAAGAATAGTATACTGCTTTCAATAGATTAAGAAACAAATGCCAAGACTGGCATTGTGGCATAGTGGGTAAATCTGCCTCTTGCAATGCCAGCATCCCATATGGGCACTGGTTCGAGTCACATCTGCTCCACTTCCAATCCACCTTCCTGCTAATGGTTTGGGGAAAGCAGCAGCAGATGACCTAAGTGCTTGGGCCCCCGTGGGAGACTCGGATGAAGTTCTGCCTCCTGGCTTCAGTCTGGCCCATTCCTGGCCATTGTGGCCATCTGATGAGTTAACCAGTGGATGTCTCTCTCTGTCTCTCCCTCTCGCTGTAACTCTGACTTTCAAACAAGTAAATAAATCTTAAAGAAAAGAAACAGCTATCTAGGAAGAAATATAATGTGATATACAAAATAACTTCCCCCAAATTATACAATTTTTTGAGATAAATTAGAAAAAGTAATTTGAGGAACATACTAAGTTTGTGAAGTAAAAGCTTTAATATTTTTAAGATGTCTGTTTTCCATTAATGTGAAGATTCAGTGAATTCTCAGTTAAAAATCATGAAAGTATTTTTGTTGGAAAATATGGTAATTAAAAGTGTGTAGAATTTTCAGTATAATCAGGAAGAAGATGACTAAACCATTAAGGTGTTACACCATTATTCGAAGACGAATTCCAAAAACTTCACACACATGGAAAATAACGATTCTAAAAAGAATTTACAAATAGATACAAAACAAGTCTGTCCTCAGTACAATAATGAATTTCATCAGCCTCCACCTGCCACATCACATACTTTTCTTTTCTATGTAGAAGATCCATTTCCATTATTATACTTTTTTACAATTTATAGAGCTGTAAACTATTCTAATGATAATAAAGATGTAAGGAACTCAAATGCATGATATCAGTAAGATATCCTTTCAGAGTTTTTTTTTTTTTAACCTTTCCAATGTCTTTCACAGTGTCTTTTTCTTTTTCTTTTTCTTTTTTTTTTTTTTTTGACAGGCAGAGTGGACAGTGAGAGAGACAGAGAGAAAGGTCTTCCTTTCCGTTGGTTTACCTCCCAAATGGCCTCTGCGGCCGGCATGCTGAGCCCATCCAAAGCCAGGATTTCACAGTGTTTTGTGATAGTAGGTGTACCCTATCATTGACCTAACAGTTCCACTAGTGGGTATATATCTAATATAAGCAAGTGATTATGCATACTAAAACATGCATGAGGGTGTATACAGAAGCTTTATTCAAAATGGCCAAGCACTGGAAAAAACCCACGTGACTACCAACATTCAATGGAAAAGTATACAGTGGCATAATCATACATTGGAGCAACATATAGATTTCAGGGAAAGCAAACTAGTTTATGCCCAAATAGGATGACTCTGAAACAATGCTGAGTTCATGAAGATAAACAACAGTGTTAACTTGTATAATGAGTATGTGGGCCTTTATTTTCTGTAAGTTTTAAATCATATAAATGTAAAGGAAAAGAGTCTTAGAAATCAATACCATTTAATATCTGAATCAATTATCTTGCCACACATTCTTGGTTAAGAAATGTTAATTATACACATGACCTATCTTGCTTAATGCATATAAGAGGCACTGAAATTATAGTAGGCAAATTCCTCTCTTAGATAAAAAGGGCACCTTAAATATTAGACTGAGTAAAAGATTAATCTAAAGAAGAAATAACCTTGAGACTCCAGTATAAAAAGAAGAGACTTTTTTAAAAAGCAAATGAATATTTCATTTTAATATCTCTTAATTCAGCTTACATCTGATAATAAATAGATACTACAGATTCCTTATTTAAAAAGATATACAAAGTCATTCTTTTTTTCAAATTTCTATATAAAGCTGCCCAGATATAAAATGAAAATAGATACTCAGGAACATATCTCAGAGTTTTGGTTAATATTGATTATATGTAAAAATCAATATATGCACCATGCTAACATAATTTGTACAATATGTTATATTTACTTTTCTTTCAAATTTCATTATTTATTGGCTGTCTCTTTAACCAAGTAATGGGAATTATATGTTCAATACATTTTTATGTTATTTGGTCAATAAAATTGTATTTCTCATAGTGATTTTGATTATTAAAAGGATTTCTTTTTCTCGTGTATGTGTGTGCGTGTGTGCATTTTTCAATACTTGTTTTTTTTCTTAAATTTTTTTTGTGTTTTTTTACTGGCTTGCTGCAAGTGGAAGCTAGTGATAAAATTGAGGTTTAGAGTCAAGTAAATTGGTATTTCCACAATTTTTTTATCCTAAGATAATTTGGGATGATTTCATATATATATATACTTGTGGAATACAAATATTTACTGATTTAATTAGACCAGAAACTTAAGAAATTACATAAAGATGGATACTTGCCTCACTGAACCTTGCCTCAATGAGACTTTATAATGAAATGTGGAGATAGCAGTCATACATGACCTAATAGTAAGTGGCATTATTTAAAAATTTGATTTTTTTATTTGAAAAGCAGAGAGAGATAGATATAGAGAGATCTTCCTTCCACTGGTTTACCCCCCAAATACCTGTAACGACTAGTTACGGGCAAGGCCAAAGTCAGCAGCCAGGAAATCATCTGGGTCTCCCTCATGGATAGAGGGATCCAAGTATTAGAGCTGTCACTAGCTACCTCCATGGTGAGCTTTAGCAGAAAGCTGGAATTAGGCATGGAGGTGGGACTCAAATCCAGGTTCTGTTGTTAGGAAAAGAATTGCAGATTGGTGTCTTCTCACAAGGGGCACCACCAAAATGTTAGGAAAAAGAGGCACAGAATAGAGAGAAGGCAGTATAGGAACCTACAGCCAGGCTGAATTTATTCAGAGAAAATGAATTTGTAAGGGTGGGTGATCTACTCCCTGTGTGCATATTGATAGAACACATGGCAGAAGGCCCCGACCCCCGGGGGCTGGGCTTTTTATATTTTAGGAGAGCCAGGGATGGGGGAGGGGGTGGGGGTGGGGGGGCAGCAGGCAGAGGGGAATTCAGCAGAGGTCTTTCAGGTGGCTTTGGGGGTGGGGTGGGGTATGAAGGCAATAGGGTGTGAGACCCAATTGAGATTCAAGGCCAAGGAATACACGTTCCCATGTTTATCTATCTTTTGGGCAATGAGCAAGAGTGGCTGAGGCGTATGTCCTTGTTCCATCAATTCTGACTGTGAGTATAGATAAGGAGAAGGGGCACCGATTTCTCTCTGACTACTTCCTGCTGATACGGGGCTTAGACTTGGATGGAGCCAGGACTTGAGCGGGGGTCTATACTTGAGATCGGATTGATTGAAGAACAAGAGTAGTCTTGTGCTGCTCCTGCGAGATGGTTTGAGATATAGCAGTTATTCGCTCCTGCAAGAACCTTTGGAATAAGTTAATTATACATGGCAGAAATAGGAGCACTATGATTAGGAGGACAAAAGGAGATACTAGAGACATTGCCCATGGTGGAAACAATGGCCAAAATGAGGCAGAGTTACCTTGTAAATACATCTCCTTAGCGCATCAACCTTGAATGAGTTGGATTCTGCGGGAGTAGACTTATATGAGGGAGACATTCCTAGTTTTAATGAAGTAAAATACCCCCAAGGAGGGTGCCCTTTGAGTTGGGCAGCAGTAGGGGTAGTCAGTTTCATCTGGTAGGGCCCGCTCCACTTTGGCTTTAGAACAGCCTCATTTTGTTTTAGATAAACCCAGTCACCAGGTTGAAAGGTAGGAGTCTAGTCTAGTCGGGAGGCAGAGTGTGGTTTGGGTAGGTGTGTGTCTGCATAGGTCCATAACTGAGAGGGCCTTTCAGTAAGAGAGGGAGAGCTAGAGGAGGAGGAATAGCTTCAGAGTTCTTAAGGGAGGGAAGTTAGGTGGAAGAAGAGGCCGTCCATAGAAAATTTCAAATGGGCTGAGCATTAAGGGCTTCCGGGGAAATGATCTGATTCTTAACAGAGCTAAAGGAAGGCGTTTTACCTGGTCTAAGTGGACCTGGGCGGAGAGTTCAGTTAGAGCCTGTTTTAAAACTCCATTTATCCATTCTATTTTCCTGAAGAGGGGGGATGAAAGGGAATGTGAAAATGCCAGGAGATAGGAAGAGAGGCAGAAACTAGTTGAGTAATTTGAGAGGTAAACCCCAGTCCATTGTCTGACTGAATGGAAGCAGGTAATCCAAATCTTGGGAAAATGTCATCTAATAATGTAGTGGACATGGTGGAAGCTCTTTTGTTGGTAGTGGGGAAAGCTTCCACCCACCCCGAGAAGGTGTCACCATCACCAGAAGGTAACGTGTTCGCCTAACTGGTGGCATATGGGTGAAGTCACTCTGCCAGTCCTCTCCCAGGAGCGATCCACAGGCCTGGTGAGTGGGGAATAGGGGTGGCCTGATATTAGAGTTGGGGTTAGCAGTTTGGCAGATGCTACATATCTGAGATCTGTTATGCAGTTTCTCATATGGTGGGAGTTAAGTGTATGTGTGATCTCAGGAAAGTGGAGAAGAGAGTTTGAGTTTGAGTGATAGAGAGAGAATCAAGTGGTTTTTTATTTTGTTGTTGTTTGGTTTTTTTTTTTTTTTTTTTTTTTTTTTTTTTAAGAAATGTAGCTTGGAGAGAAGAAGGGAGTATTAGTTTTTCATCTAGAAAAACTAATTTTCTAGTCCTTTCTAGATGCCCCTTATTGGAACTGAGAGATTTCTAGGTCTGAATATACAGGAGCTAATATAATATACAGCAGCCAACCTGCTTCGGCTGTCAGATCAGCCTGGTTGTTAGCTTCAGATAGGTGTTGTTTACCTTTCTGGTGGCCTTTGCAATGAATAATAGCAGCATTTGTTGGCAGCTGGGCAGCATCAAGAAGAGCTTTATTGAGCTTGCCATTTATTATAGGGGTCCCTCTGGCTGCAGAAAGCCCCTTTCTTGCCGTATCTGAGCATTGGAATGGATGATATGATAGGCATATTGGGAATCTATATATATATATAATCTATAGACTGTCTTTCCTTTGGCTAAGGTGAAGTTTGAATCCAGGCTAACAGTTCAGCCTGTTAGGAGGCAGTGCTTCAAGGTGGGGACCTAGCCTCTATGACCCTATGTGGGGAAGAGGAGCGGGTATCATCATGATGTCCTCACACAGGGCACCAAAATGCTAGGAAAAGAGGTGCACATTGGTACCCCCTCACACAGGGCACCAAAATGTTAGGAAAAGAGGTGCAGAATAGAGAGGAGACAGTGTACGAATTTACAGCCAAACTGAATTTATTCAGAGATGATAAATTTGTAGAGCTGGGTGATCAACTGCCCAAGTTCCCGCGTGCACACTGATGGAACACGTGGCAGAAGGCCCAATCCCCAGGGGCCAGGAGGCCTTTTTATATTTTAGTAGTGCTAGGGATGGGGGGGCGGTGGGGGCAGCAGTGGTTAGGGGGATTCCTGGAAATGGTCTTTAGCAAGCCCTGGTCTTTCAGGAGGCTGTAGGGTGGGGTATGTAGGCAATAGGGTGTGAGACCCAGTTGAAATTCAAGGGCGAGGAATCCATTCCAATGTGTCTTTATCTTTTAGGCAATGAGCAAGAATGGCTGAGGCTTATGTCTCTGTTCCATCAACTGTGATACGGAACTGGCATCCAAAGCAGCAACTTAACCACTGCCCCAAACAACTGCCCCAGCAAAGCTTATTTTAAGTACTTTACTTAGAATATTCAGAAATATTTTGTTAGTTTTAGTCTAAAAATAAAAGAAAAAACACTTGAAAAACTATTAGCATTTTTAAATTACTATTATCAGTACTATTATCAGTAATGTTGCTACTAATCTATTCGCAGGTGGAAGTGTGGACTTTAGTAATTTACTTTTCTAGCTTACAAAAACTATTGTGAATGTTTACATTTTCAAGCAAAAATATCCCTCGCTATATCTTTTACTGCCTTCTGAGACACTGCCTGCAGTATATAATTTTATGTATACTCTTCATTACTGTTCCATTAAACTGTTCATCAGCAGAATACATGGTTAGATTATTATATTCCCTACTTGGCATGCAAGTTACTTCATGTATGGGCCTTTTCTACTCAGTGTCAGTCATTCATTACCCAAAATAATATATTCTACACAAAAATTTCAATCAATATAAAGAACTGTGTAGAACTAACAAACTCAAAAGTTAGTCCATCACAATTTCACCAACATTACCAGAAGACACAGGACTTCTTAGAGACACAGGACTTTACACATGTCAGTAGCATCAATAGCCAGACCACGAGCATCATTCTGATCCCATTCCCTCAGCCCCATTTCTCAATTTGCTGCTCGTACATGCCATGGATTGTTCAATAGGAGAGGAACCCTGAACTTAGGAATGAGAAATCCCAGTTTTTCTCCTGAAGGAGATGCCATCTTTCCCTGCCAAGGGTCTTCACTATGCAATCATCCTTAAAATGATAGTCTGTATTAGAGATATTCAGGCCTCTACTTTCAAGATGAACAGAATTTTAAGAGAGCTATGAAGAATAGTCTCTCAACAATCACACACATATTGCATCTGGGTCTAAAATTTTAGTAGAAAGGTTCTCATTTACTTAGATTGGGCAGAAGGGCTTTGAGAATAAAGGATTGAAATTGGAAGTTTTTTTAAAAAAGGATTTGGGGAGAATTTCTAAAGAAACAAGTGTTACTATTGGAAGACAAAAATAAGCTTGGTGTAGTAGATGCCTTTCGATTCCTTTTTTATATATCTCAGTCTACCTTTTATTTTAGGTACAATGTACAGTTCCATGTGAGTTCAGAATCACCATATACTCGCTGTATTTTGTAGTAAGCATGCAGTGCCTGTCTTTCAGTTTTCTGACTCAGGGTCTTTTCTGACTCCCCTTGAGCACTCACTGCATGACAAACAGGAAAGTTTATGCCTTCAGGCAAGTTCTCAGCTAGTGGACAATAGAAGCCCAAGGATAAATTCTCCAGCTGGTCTTTGAAACAAAATCCCGGGAATTCTGCATGATTTTTTTTTCCTGGCAAATCAAGTCAACATTGCTATGATAGTGCTCCAAAAAGAGTTTATTCACTAAAACAAATAGAGAATCTGTCTAATATATACCAACAGCAAGTGAGTGAACATAGATGAGCATAAATTTTAAGGCTATGGGACTAACAGGACTCAACTTGTGGCTATATGAGGAAGTATTCATTGTTACGAGAACACTCTTGTGACCCAGTATTTAATTCTATAACAAGAATAGCTGGGTCCTGTCCCAACATACTGATAGAATGATTTCCTTGAAGATCAGACACAAATTACTACAGACTCAGGGATTTTGAAATATTAAAATCAGTTGATTAAATCAAATCTCTCTGTAGTCTACAAAGTTCCTTAAATGATCCAAAAGAAATATCACTGATGGAAAAAAAAAGGATTGCACGAGTGTTGTAGATTAGAGGACAGGCAACTGTCATTTCTGAGATTGTCTGCAGCATATATTTGCTGTAAGTGAGAGTGGATGATAAGAGATGGAGTCTGGCTCCCTTTTGTCAATGGGTATCGTAGGTTTCTGGAAAAGTAAGAGGCCCTGTCATGATGCTGAACTATCAAGAGGCTGGGAAGACGTAATTACCGTGATTGATGACTATGCATAATAGACCTAAGGATGACCTAAACGGACAGCCAACTAAAATGTTGCTTGATTGGATTAATCACAGAAAAATCAAGACCTGGGGGCAGGCATTGTAAAATAGCAGATAAAGCCACTGCTTGTGACATTGGCACCTCATATGGATGCCAGTTTGTGTTCCAGCTGCCCCAGTTATGATCCAGTTCCCTGCTAATGACCTGGGAAAAGTAGTGGAAGATGCACCAAGTGTTTGGGCCCCTGCCACTCCTGGCTGAAGCTCCTGGATCCTGACTTCAGCCTGGCAAAGCCCTGGTCATTGTGGCCATCTAGGGAATGAACCAGGGGATAGAATCTCTGTGTGTGTGTGTGTGTGTGTGTGTTTCTCTCTCTCTCTCTCTCTCTCTCTCTCTCTGTAACTCTCACTTTCAAATAAATAAATAAATAATGAGAGAAAAGAAAATCAAGGCCTGGAAAGCAGAATGTTGACAAAAACCATCACAATGAAAAAGCACAATTCTTTACCTGGTGCCCAGAGACTTGAACAGTCCTCTGATTTTGTGCCGATTACTTAAATTAAAACTACCTTTTCTTGAATAAAGACACTGAGAGTCTGCTATATATATGTGTGTATATACGTGTGTATGTGTATATGTATATATATACACACATACATACATATACACATATACACATCATACACATATATATACACAGATATACACACACACAAAGATTTGAGATCATTTACCAAGTAAAATAATTTATTTACTCATTTTGTATAGATTTTATTTTCATTTTTTTTTGAAAAGTAAACAGACAGAGTGAAATAGAAACAGAGATTCTCCATCTGCTGATTTTTTTCCCAGATGTCCACAACAGGTGAGGCTGATTCAAGCAGAAGACAGGGGTCCAGAACTCAGTCTGGGTCTCCCACATGGGTGGTAGGAATCCACCATCTGCGGCCTTCTGCGGTAGCACTGGCAGGGAGCTGGATTGGAGATGGAGGAGCTGGTACTGGAGTCGGGCTACCCCAATATGAAATGGGAGGTGTCCAAAGCAAAGACCTAATGCTCTATATACTTGCTCCTACTCATTGCTTTTGAAGCCTGTCAGATAAAAGTTATGACACAAAGACCAGTGGACCCAAAACACCATCACAATTGGCAATTTGCAATGCAGAATTTATAAAGGTTAGATGATAAATGCAGTTTCCATTCAAATTTGTTTACTGTCAATGCAGCAGATCCACAGCCACACTATTGGTCATTTATACAGTCCCCACATGCATGCTTGAAGTGAATGTACTTCACAGCTGGTAGACTCCTCAAATTGTTTCTTTGAGCCACTGAAACTGTCTCCCTGTGCAAGAGAGTACAGCAGGATGAACACTACAGCATAAAATTGAAAAGATAAGAGCCATCCTCCAAGCCTAAACTGCACAATGGTTGTAGAGCCCTTTGTCTCATCTATATAATCATTTCACTCGTTTTTTTTTGTGTGTGTGTGTGTGTGTGTTTTGACAGGCAGAGTGGACAGTGAGAGAGAGACAGAGAGAAAGGTCTTCCTTTGCCGTTGGTTCACTCTCCAATGGCTGCCGCAGCCGGCGCGCTGCGGCCGGCGCACCGCGCTGATCCGATGGCAGGAGCCAGGTACTTATCCTGGTCTCCCATGGGGTGCAGGGCCCAAGCACTTGGGCCATCCTCCACTGCCTTCCCGGGCCACAGCAGAGAGCTGGCCTGGAAGGGGGGCAACCGGGACAGGATCCAGCGCCCCGACCGGGACTAGAACACGGTGTGCCGGTGCTGCTAGGCGGAGGATTAGCCTAGTGAGCCATGGCGATGGCCCATTTCACTCACTTGTAAGGTCCTTTGAAAACCAAATGGATATTGACAGATGATGATGGTTACAGAAAACTTAAAGAAGTTTTAGCCTTATTTGCATGCTCTTTGCCAGGGTGTAATCTTACAAGAGCAGATTATCATAGTTTCTGGTACTTATTGGCAACTATTCAGATGACAAATGGTTTTTCTCAGTTTTTGTCATTCAAAGGGATAAAATTTGATGACTTTTATGAGGGAAGGGCAGCATATGTATTGTCTTCTTTTAGGTCTAGTTTAACTGTACTGTTATTACAATATAATTTGAAAGACCTTAATGATTTTGATATTCCTAAGAACATCTTACTAGCTGACTGTATTGATGAAATTATGATAATCAAAACTGACAAGGAGTGACAAATATGGTAGATAACTCCAATAAGAAACTTGCATGCTTGAGAATAAAGAGAAGTTCTATAAGTATTCAGGGACCCATTACATCTGTGCAGTTTCTAGGTTTCATATAATTTGGAGCATGCAAGAACCTCCCATCTATGGCAGAAGCCATTGTTTTTCACCCTTTATTCACTAAAAATGAAAAGGAGGCATGGCATTTGGTGGATCTATTTGGATTGTGGAGGCGACTTGTGTCACAATTAGACTTACTGCTAAAACACATGCATCAGGTTACTTAGTAAGCTTTCAGTTTTGAATGGTACCCAAAATAAAAGAACAGCCAATAGAAGATCAAAGCTATGATACAAACAGGTCTTCCACATGAGCTACAGGACTGTGTAGCTCCAAATATACGAGAAACATTCATAGTAAATAACAATACTATATGGATTTTCTGTGAGCGCCAATAGGAGAGGTTGAGAACACATGTCTCAAGTTACAGAAAAATATTCTGCTTGGATGCTTCCAAAAGTTTGTGGAACAACATAATTGAGACCTAAATTTGTTTTTTTAATGTAAACATACTTTGAAATTAATGCATAATACAGCTTTTCTATGAACATTTTGAATACCACTCTTATACCAGACATAATTATTTTAGGAAAAAAACAGCTCTGTTAGAAAGAATGTCTAGTATTGTCAGATTCGTTAATACAAAAGATCTGGTGAGTGTATTAGTAATTTATTTTTTGATTACAGATACAAATGATGGTATGTTCAGAACTGGGCTTGGGCAAGCCCAGGGGGCAAAACTAAATTACACTAACAGGTCATCTAGACCCCCTTGTCACCTACGTAAGTGTGATCACAAGTTTACTTTGCAGTTAAAGTGACTATCTTAAGTATGTGCTCTATTTTTCCCCTATTCCTATCACATAATTAATCTACATGTGAGTGAGCTCATAAGGATGGGAGTATATTAACTCCCTATGACAATCCTCAAATATCATTTATCCTGCAATCCTTAAAGGGAAGATTCTAGGAAGCTTATAGTTCTTGATGTCTAAGTCAAATCATCCCCCCATTACATATACTATTGAATTTGATAATGCACACATAAACATACATCAGGGTATTTCAAAATGTTTGTGGAAAAATGAGATAAAACTGTTTTCATTTTGGTACAAAAATTTTAATATTTATCTGTTTAATAATTTGAAAGCAAGAGCAACAGAAAGAGGAATAAAAAAGAGAGAGAGAGAGAGCTTTCATCCACTGATTTACGCCACAGATGGCTGCAACAGCCAGGCTGGACTAAGCTGAAGCTAAGACCCAGGAACTCCATCCAAGTTTCCTACGTGGGTGATAGGGGCCCAATTACTTGGAGCATCTTCTGCTGCCCAGGTGCATTAGCAGGGAGCTGGATTGGAAGTGGAGTAGCCAGGACTTGAACCAGGCACTCTGATATGGGATGGGGGCATCTCAAGAGGCTGCTTATCCCTCTTTGCCACAACATCTGCCACTGTGGAAACAAATTGGTGTGCTTAAGTAGTATTTTCATAGTACACACTTCCATGAACTTTTATCTGTGTGTACATTATTTTTTCTTTCACTTTTTTTTCACTTTTATTTGCTTTTATCCTTTTCCTACCTAATAATCCATACACTGAGATCTGTGTTTAAGGCCGTGTTTTTAGAGGTAGTCAAATTAAAACAGAATGCTGAATGATAAAGGATACTAGAAAAGAAATTTGATAAGAATACTACTGTGGGGCTGGCCCTGTGGTGCAGTAGGTTAATCCTCTGTCTGCAGCGCCGGCATCCCATATGGGTGCCTTTTCTAGTCTTGGCTGCTCTTCCAATCCAGCTCTCCTCTGTGGCTCAGAAAAGTAGTAGACAGTGGCCCCTGCACTCTACATGGGAGACCTGGAAGAAGCTCCTGGCTCCTGGCTTCGGATTGGCATAGTTCAGTATTTTAAGATAAATTCAATCTTAGCAGTTACCTTTGGTGTCCGTCATCTGAGAGATGGATAAATAATGGTAGATCTGTATATGAAATGTGTCTTAGCCTATTTGTGCTGCTATAACAGAATACCCAAGACTTGATAATTTATGAAGAAGAGAAATTTCTTTCACAAGTTCTGGAGGCTTGGAAGTCCAAGATTAAAGCACCAATGGGTTTGGTGTCTGGTGAGGTCCTGATCTCTACTTCCCAGAGGATATTTTGAAGGTTTTGTTCTTAAAGGGAAGAAAAATTGTTCCTTACATGGCAAAATAGAAGGAAAGACTGAACCAACTTCTAAAAGCCCTTTTCATAGCAGCAATGTACTCTTGAGGGCAGTACCCTCACACCCGACACACTTTGCATTAGGCCCACCTTTGCATTGGGAATTAAGTTACAACATGAATTTTGGAAGAGACAAAAACATTCCAACCATGGCACAATGGTATGAATAATTTAGAATCAGCAATATAGGCCTTAAAAGTGTTTTATTGAATAGAAAATGAAAAATGAGATTTACAGCACAATTCTTATTATATAAAGTAAACATCTGTGAATGCCTAAACAACACTCTAAGGATAAGGGTGATGATAAACAAGTATATAAACAAACTGTTTCTGTGAGTGTGTATGAGAAAAGAGGAATTTAAATGGAATCGTGGATGAAAAAATAACAGTAATTATAACATGCCATCAACTATTGATTATTACTAATTCAACTCTCTTCCCCTCAATTTCTACAGGAAAAACAAAACCATTTCTACATAGAAAACTTGGCATCAAATATCTGTTCATAGTCCTCCATATCTATATCATTTGATAGTATATAAGAGTCTTTTAAAGAGTACTCAAATTTTTTTTTAACTTTTATTTAATGAATATAAATTTCCAAAGTACGACTTATGGATTACAATGGCTTCTCCCCCCATACCGTCCCTCCCATCCGCAAGAGTACTCAAATTTTAACAAATCATATCAACAATTAGCTGAGGAATATGCTGAGTTTTAAAAAAATTATTTGAGTGGTTGACAGAGAGAGAGAGAGGTCACTGTCATTTGCTGGTTTACTCCACAAATACCAGCAGTGGTTAGGACACTGCTGGACTGGAGTCAGGTGCCAGGAACTCAGTCCAGATCTTCCATGGTTTCTGCCTCTCAGAGTCTGCATTGGCAGGAAGCTAGAGTTTATGTATTGAACCCCGGTATACTCTGATGTGGGAATTGGAGGTCTTATCCAGCATTTAAACCTCCAGACTAAATGTTCAACCCAAGAATATGCTACATTTTTTCAGTGGTATTGGTCAAAAGTTTTCATATAGACATATATACCTTCTATCTGTCTGTCAATCTATCATCTATGACCTATATATCTATTTATCATCTATCTCTATCAGTTATGTTGCGTATTTTTATGTACTTTTATTCTTCTATTAGTGTTGCCTACAAAATTTAATTAAAAATCACTTTGTTAGTGTCAGGACACAATGATGTGTCTATTCCCCATGATAATAAGTATGTCAGAAAAAAGGACTTATAACCAATTTTGCAAAAGGATTAACTCGTCCATGATGGTTCTTTGAGAAAATACACTTTTAATAGCTACAGAAAATTCACCCTTCATTGCTTATTTGACAGCTTTTATTCTGTGCAATGGCATAACAACTCTTTTGTGATTATCAACCTGGGATTTCTGAGACCTGTCATATCTTTAAACATCTCTAGTCCCGCTTTTTTTCCTTTTAGCTAGTAAATCACACAAATTATTTTCTTAATTATCTTATTCCTTTTTTCTTTTAGTGCTATGCAGATATTCTTATTTTTCAATTCAGTATCTCTTGAAGTGAAAAAATTTATTATTTCCAAACTTTTATCAAAAACTGTATCTGTATCATAATATGAAAAGGAAGAAAATAATGCTAGTAGCTTACACAGACAAGAAAAGCATGGTGGGGAGCATCACTGGGACACGATTTAGTGAAAAACTCAAGTATACCTTAGCCTTGTCATATTCAAAGTGCACAATACTTCATAAATATCTATATCATAATCACCATAACCTTCATACTCATATTTACTTACTAATATTTACTATATGCTATGTCCTGTACTAAATATTTTAATCTGTTAACTAATTTAAGCTATGTAACAACCTTAAAAATTAGGTAGTGTGTTCATCTTCATTTTAAAGATGAAGAACTAAGGTACAGAGAGGTTCAGAGACTTGTCGTAGTCTGTAAGCCATCAAGCTAGTATTATCACTCAAGCAGTCATACTACACAATCCATATTCAATTATATAAATGGAAGGACTTTAATCTGAGTTTTGGTTTAATTGAACTGTAGTGTATGTACAATCTAAGAGTCATAGACATCCAAATGGAAAGTATTTATTATACTGCTATAGTGTCTCATATCTATCCATTTCAGTGAAAACACTAAATTTATATTTGAATGTTTTCTGATTACAAGTGTTTTTAAAGATTTATTTATCTGTTTGACAAAGCAGAGTGAAAGAAAGAGAAAGAGAAGGGGCGGGGAGAGAGAGAGAGAGAGAGAGATCATTATTCGATCCACTGCTTCACTCCCCAAATGGCTGCAGCAGGCAGGTCTGTGCCATACCAAATCCAGGAACCAGGAACTCCATCCTAGTTTCCCACGTGGGTGGTAGGGGCCTGTGTACATCTTCTTTTGCTTTCTCAGAACACTAACAGGAAGCTGGCTTGGAAGCAGAGCAGCTGGGATTCAAACTGTTCTCGAATACGGCATCATAAGTGGTGGCTTAACCTGCTGTACCGCAGCCATGGACCCCCAATTATAAGTTTTAAAGTTAGAATGGTAGAATGTAAGCAGTATCCTCCAGTGATAAGAGGCCTGCTATTATTCTAGCCTAGTGATATTCATAATAATATCATACTGTCTAGTTTTAAACTTGTCTAATAATACAGCCTAGGTGATCACAAGGTCTACTACCTACATAAAGCTGTTCAGTAAAGTGACAGATCATAGCCATTAAAAGCCTATCTTCAGAAGTTATATTGAATTTTTTTATAAATGTTAGTGTGACTAGGATCCTAGGAAATGTATTTAATTTCTACATGCTCAGTTTATTTGGAAAATTGCAAGCATAATAGTATGAGTTGAGTCAATACTCACTACCAAAGTCAAATGCTCAGTAAGCCTTAGTTATTTTAATTAAAATTGAGGCAGTGGCTTTGTGATTTTAGGAAAACTAACATCTGTATTTCAGTCTCCTCATCTGTAAAACAAGGGGAATAGGAGTACTGAACATGTAGGATATTTGTAAAAATTAAATGAGTACATCATTATGAACACAAGTGTGACTTGTAGAAAGTTTTCAATACATAGCAGCCGTTACTGTTAAGAACAATTTAAGGTCAACAAATGACTAAATATAGGGAAATTACAGAGTACTGAAATGAGATGAAATAAGACCAATTACTTTTTCTCTGCTTCCACAGAGAGACTAGCATATTGTAATGGATGGCAAAGAAGATTTACAGTCTAGAAAAATAGCCTGATTTCACAAGAACTGATTAATCAGCCAATGCAATGAACTATAGTATGTGGGAAAATCGGCGGTGAATTGTCACTTATGGAATCTAAACTCTAGTTGAAGAAATGGACACACATGAATATATGGATCTTTCTCCTATTCTTGAGAACAATATGGCTGCCACTACTGCAGAATAAAATGAGATAGACTTGAATTCTGGTAATATCATAGGGGATGTAGAGAAGTCAACAGATTCAAGAAAAATTTATATGGCAAGATTTACTGACCTTTTGATGGGGGTGCTGAGGTAGAATTTTATTATTAATAACTCCAGACTTACAGTTTTTGTAGATGATCTAAGTTCTGTTTGTTGAGATAGGGAAATACAACAAAGCTTGAGTTATTTTAAATTTAAGATGTAGGGAAGTTTTACATGAGAGTTAAGTTAATAATTGACTCAGACTTTCATATCTTAGTAAGTTCTATTATAAGTAGAAATTATTATTTATTAATCTAGTAATCTCTGCTTTTTCTGAACCTGCTTTGCCTTGGGGCATTGATGTTTTCACTTGAAGACTTTTATTATATGGTTGAATGAAATGAAATTACTTTACAAAGTGGTTTCTCCACATAATAAAGAAACAATAAAAAGAAATATTTTGATTTGTAATAAGGATCAACAATGGAGAAAGTTAATATTTATTGAGAGCTCATTACCCTCTAGGCTGTATGTGGCACATTATTGAATACACATATCATATCAATTCTCAGTAAACAGGAGGGCAGTATTGCTAGCTTATATTATAGATGAAGAAATTGAGGTTTAACAAAGTTAAAGAATTTCCTCAAGGTTGTATAATCAGTAGCTGGAATCCCATTTCAATTTAAATGACTGCTATCACACAGTCACTGTGAAATGCAGACTAATATTTGGACAAGATTAAGAAAGAATCTGAATACTTTGAGTAATAATAATAATAATAATAATAATAAAAGGACAGGGGCTGGCATTGTGGCATAACAGATAAAGCTGTTGCTTGCAATGCTGGCATCCCATATGGTGCCAGTTCAAGTCCCAGCTTCTCTACTTCCCATCCAGCTCCCTGCCTAGGAAAAGCAGCAGAAGATGGCCCAAGTGATTGGGCATTGCCACCCATGTGGGAGATTCAGAAGAAGCTCCTGGTTCCTGGCTTCAGCCTGGTTCCACCCTGGCTGTTGCGACAACTTCAGGGATGAACCAGTGGATTGAAGATCTTGTTCTCTGTCTCTCCCACTCTCTGTAACACTGACTTTGAAATAAATAATCTTTTTTTTTTTAAAGGAAAAAATTGGTCTCTCCAAGGAGTGAAGTACAGTTTCGTTCTCTCACCTCTGATATATTGGGCAGGAATAATAGTTCTTTTTTTTTTTTTTTTTTTTTAATTTTTTATTTATTTTTTATTTTTTTTAACTTTTATATAATGAATATAAATTTCCTTTTTTTTTAATTTTTTATTTATTTTTTATTTTTGAATAATAGTTCTTTTGAGTACTCTTTGCCTACAATGAGAATGCATGTAGAATTATTTTTATATTGTCTGTATGAAGGTATCCATAACACATTTTCATCTCTTAAACCCTTGAAATGCATGTTTTAAAATTGATGTGATATGCCCAATGAAATGGTATTGTTCTGCAGTTTATTCATTATGGAAAATTATTAATGATATTGGCTGTAATTACTTATTTAGTCTAAATAGTTCCTTTAATATTTAGCTAATTTTACTGCTCATTGTTTGTATTTCTTTGACCAGTGGCATTAATGAAGGAAAATTGAGATGATCTTATATTTCTACTAGGACATAATTTAAGGAGTTTTTTTCTTGTACTATTTAGGACAACAAAATTTTGATGTTAAACATTAGGATAAACACATGTAATATATTTTAAATGTAAACTTGTTTTGAGACTGGATTTAGTACTATAAATACATGGTATTATTTTCTAATTTTTTTTCAGATTTATTCTTATTCTGATTTGTATTAAATCCTGACTCTGTTAAGTATTAGGTATGCAAACTTGGATAAGACAATTTCTCTGATCCTCAGGTATATAATATTTAACATAGATAGTCCTATTATCTCTTTGATAAGGTTGTTGCAAAAATAATGTTTACAAACTTCATGTCAAATAGTAAGCACAAAGCCAATGTCAATGGTAGTTCTCACTGAAGAAGCAGGTACAAACTATTTAAAGATGCTTATGCATTTCAAAGCGTTGTTGGTAAGCATATTACATGTGTTTCTTCATCTGAGTCCTCCAATTTATCTAAATCATGAAGTTTGAGAACATTAAATTAAATTAAGTTTGATTTAATTACTCTAGATCCCTAGACCAGTTCAATATTCTCATGGTGAATGTATGATACACATTATACTTACCAATAAGTTGCAGATTGTTAGAGGACTTTGGAAAAGAATAACTAACTTTAAAGGTACAATACCTATTTAAATGAGTTCTCTAATGAAGCAGGTGATAATCAATATGAGGTGAAATTTCAATTCCTTAGCTGACTTTTATTACAATGTATATACTTTAAAAAGAGTTTGGACATAATGTGCTAATGATTTCTAATAATTAAAGTAATAAAAGCATAAGTGATTTGCAATGTTAAAGCTTTGTATCCATCATTCACTGTTAGGGTAGAAAGCACAAGTGTTTGGAATTTTCTCTGCAGTAGGACTTGGGTTTGATTGTAAACCTAGGATTCATTATGTTACTGTATTTTCACTTGGGTGAAAATGAAATGTACATGAATTTAAAATTAGCCATGTTGATACTTATGAAACAATTCTGCAACAGATGTCTGTTCAAACATCTCTACTGTAGAGTCTGTCTTAGCTAGGAGAAACATCTAGGGGCATTCATTTACCCCATAATTGAAATGATAATACTATTCATTTTGACCTGATATTCTGACAAGTTTCCTGTGAATACTTATAATTAAATACATTTCAAAAGTTACCTCTTCATCATACGTGAAATAATTTGCTATTCATCGGTAAGCAAATGCTGCTTCTATGATGGAATAAAATTTTCTTTGGCTAGTCACAGTTAGAACACCCATAAGAAGCTTTGATAACTTACACTGATGATTTATTATAAGACTGAAAATCATTTTTAATGCCTTAATTAACTCAAAGAGTTATATCACATTTTCTTCTCTCAAGCCTTTAAAAGTTTATTCAATGCATTTATTTTCCATTTGAAGTGAACTGTTAATCTAGAATCTGGCTGAAATGTGCTGTTGGCAAGGGCCAAGCTACTATTTTTGTGTTTACAGGGCAACCCTGTTAATGAAAGGTAAAACAACTGTGTTCTCACAAGGTATGAGGTGCATCTCTCTTGGCTCCACGAGCTCATGCTATTCAAAAATAGTAATTTTATACATAAAGTCGCATCTG